>NW_028294827.1:0-112000 GCF_964341445.2 Mesoplodon mirus | reverse complement strand
CCCTTGTCAACCCAATGCTCCATGACCCCTGTATTCACAATGCTCCTTGACGCTTGTCATCACAGTGCTCCATGACACCTGTCATCACAAGGCTCCATGCCCTTGTCATCACAATGCTCCATGACCCCTCTATTCACAATGCTCCGTGACGCTTGTCATCACAGTGCTACATGACACCTGTCATCACAATGTTAGATGCCTTTGTCAGCAAATGCTACATGACCTTGTCATTACCATGCTCTATACGCTTGTCATCACAATACTCCATTACCATTGTCATCACAATCCTCCATGAACATTGGGATCACATTGCTTCATGCCCTTGTCATCACAAAGCAACATGACACTTGTCATCACAATGCCCGATGCCCTTCTCATAACAATGGCCCATGCCCTTGTCATTAAAATCCTCCATGACCCATGTATCACAGTGTTCCATGCCCTTATCATCACATTGCTCTATGCCCACTCTCATCACAATAATCCATGAAACATTTCAGACCAATGCTCCATGCCCTTCTCATCAGAGTGCTCCTTACCTCTGTCATAACAATGCTCCCTGACACCTGCCATCACAATGTTCCACGGCCTTGTCATCAGAAGGCTCAAAGACACTTGTCATCACAATGCTCCACGACCCTTCTAATTAAAATGCTCCATGCCCTTGTCATCAAAAAGCTCCATGACGCATGTCATCAGAATGTTCCATGGCCCTTTCATCACTATGCTCCATGCCCTTGTCATCACAATGCTCCAAGACCCTTGTAATCAAAATTTTCCATGCGTGTTTTCATCTCAAAGCTCCATGAACCCTGTCATCACAGTGGACCATGCCCATCATCATAATGCTTCAGGCTATTGTCATCACAATGAAATCAATATTCTCCATGACCTCTGTCCTCATAATGCTCCAATCCCTTGTGATCACAATGTTCCATAACACTTATCATCACAACAACCCATGACGCTCATCATCACAATTATCCATGGTCTTCTCATCACAATGCTTCATGACCTTTGTCATCACAATGCTCAATACACTTGTCATCACAATGATCCCTGACACTTGTCATCAGTATGCTCCATTAACCCTATCATGACACGTCTCCATGCCTTTTTCATCACAATGATCCATGCCCTTTTAATCATAATGCTCCAAGACCCATGTAATCACAATGCTCCATGATCTTGTCATCACAAAGCTCAATGACGCATGTCATCAGAATGTTCCATGGCTTTCTCCTCACAATGCTCCATGCCCTTTTCATCACAATGCTCCTAGACACCTGTAATCACAATGCTCCCTGTCCCTTTTCATCAGAATGCTCCATGAGACTTGTCATCACAAGTCTGCATTGTCTTCTCATCAAAGTGCTCCAGGAACTTGTCATCAAAATGCTCCATGATCCCTGTCATCACAATACTCCATGAATATTTTCAGCCCAATGCCCTATGACCTTCTCATCAAAATGCTCCATCACCCATGTCATCACAATACTCCATGAACATTTTCAGCCCAATGTTCCATGACATTTGTCATCACAATGATCCATGCCCTTGTCATCACAATGCTCCATGACCCCTCTATTCACAATGCTCTGTGACGCTTGTCATCACAGTGCTCCATGACACCTGTCATCACAATGCTCCATGCTTTTTTCAGCAAAATGCTACCTGACATTTTCATTGCAATGCTCTATTCGCTTGTCATCAAAATACTCCATTACCATTGTCATCACAGTCCTCCATAAACATTGGGATCACATTGCTTCATGCCCTTGTCATCACAATGCTCCATGCTCCTTGAAATCAAAATGATCCATGACCTCTGTCATCACAATGCTCCAAACCCCTGTGATCACAATGTCCATAACACTTGTCATCACAACGCTCCATGATGCCTGTCATCACAATACTCCATGCCCTTTTCATCACAATGCTCCATGCCATTGTCATCAAAATACTCCACAAGCTTTTCATCAGAATACTCCATGACCGTTTTCTTCACAATTCTCCATGCACCTGTCAGCACAATGCACCCTGACCCTTGTCATCACAATGCTCCAAGCCATTATCATCACAATGCTCCATTACCTTTCTCATCAGAATCCTCCATGACCCTTGTCATCACAATGCTCCAAGCCATTGTCATAACAATGCTCCATTACCTTTCTCATCAGAATCCTCCATGACCCCTGTCATCACAATGCTACATCCCCTTATCATCACAATGTGCCATAACCCCTGTCATCAAAATGCTCCATGACCCTTTTCATCCCAATGCTCCATGACCCCTGGCATCACAATGTTCTATAACACCTGTCATCAAAATGTTCCATTACACTTTTCACCAAATTGCTGCATGACTCTGTCATCAAAATGCTCCCTGCCCTTCTCATCACAATGCACCACACACTTGTCATCAAAATGCTCCGTGACCTTTGTCATCACAAAGCGCCATGACCCTTGGCATCACAATGCTCCATGTCATTGTCATCACAATGCTCCATGAACCCTCTCATCACATTGCTCCAAGCCCTTGTCATCACAAAGCTCCATGACACTTGTCATCACAATGCTCGATGCCCTTCTCATCACAATGCTTCATGCCCTTGTCATTACAATCCTCCATGACCTATATATCACAGTGTTCCATGCCCTTGTCATCACAATGCTCCATGCCCACTCTAATCACAATAATCCATGAAATATTTCACACCAATGCTCAATGCCCTTCTCATCACAATGCTCCATTACCTCTGTCATAACAATGCTCCATGACCCGTGCCATCACAATGTTCCACGGCCTTGTCATCACAAGGCTCCATGACCCTTGTCATCACAATGCACCAAGACCCATGTTATCACAAGGCTCCATGCCCTTGTCATCACAAAGCTCCGTGATGCATGTCATCAGAATGTTCCATGTCCTTCTCCTCACAATGCTCCATGCACTTGTCATCACAATGCTCCAAGACCCGTGTAATCACAGTGCTCCATGAGCCTTTTCATCACAATGCTCCATGAACCCTGTTATCACAATGAACCATGCCCATCATCATGATGCTTCAGGCTATTGTCATCACAATGAAATCAAAATACTCCATGACCTCTGTCATCATAATGCTCCAAACCCTTGTGATTACAAAGTTCCTTAACACTTATCATCACAAAACATCATGACGCTCATCATCACAATTATCCATGGTCTTCTCATCACAATGCTCCATTACCTTTGTCATCAGAATCCTCTATGACACTTGGCATCACAATGCTCCATGCCATTGTCATCACAATAGGCCATTACATATGTCATCACAATGCTCCCTGACACCTGTCTTCACAATACTGTATGTCCTGGTCATCACAATGCTCCATGCCCTTGTCATCACAATGCGCCATTCCAACTCTCATCGCAATAATTCATGAAACTTATTATTCCAATGCTCCATGCCCTTGTCATCACAATGCTCCAATCCCTTGTTATCACATTGTTCCATGACCCCTGTCATTACAATGCTCCGTGACTTCATTCATCACAATGTTTCATGACCTTTATCATCTCAATGGTCCATGCCCTCGTCATCAACAGTCTCTGTGACCATTTTAACCAGAATGCTCCATGAACTTTTCATCACAATGCTCTTTGACCCTTGTCATCACAATCCTCTATGCCTTTCTCAGCACAATGCTCCATGACACTGGTCATCACAATGCTCCATGCCCTTGTCAGCACGATGCTCCATGACACATCATCAAAATGCACCATGCGCTTGTCATCACAGTGCTCCACAATCTTGTCCTCACAATGCTCCATAAAACTTGTCATCACAATGCTCCATGCACTTCTCATCAAAATGCTCTCTCACCACTGATATCACAATGTTACATCACTATTCGTCACAATACTCACTCACCCCTGTCATCACAATGTTCCATGACTCCTGTCATCACAATGCTACATGCACATATCATCACAATGTTCGATGGCCCCTGACATCACAATGTTCCATAACCCCTGTCATCAAAATGCTCCCAAAATCTTTTCATCAAAATGTTCCATGACCCCTGGCATCACAATGTTCCATAACCACTGTCATCAAAATATTTCATGACACTTTTCATCAAATTGCTCCATGACCCTGTCGTCACAGTGCTCCCTGCCCTTGTCCTCACAATGCACAACGCCCTTGTCTTCAAAATCCTCCATGACCTTTGTCATCACAAAGATCCATGACCCTTGGCATCACAATGCTCCATGTCATTGTCATCACAATGCTCCATGAACGCATTCATCACATTGCTCAATGCCATTGTCATCACAAAGCTCCATGACGCATTTCATTAGAAAGTTCCATGGACTTCTCAGCACAATGCTCCATGCCCTTGTCATCACAATGCACCAAGACACTTTTTATCACAATGCTCCATGCCCCTTTTCATCTCAAAGCTCCATGAATCCTATCATCACAATGCACCATGCCCATTATCATAATGCTTCAGGGTATTTTCATCACAATGAAATCAAAATGCTCCATGACCTCTGTCATCACAATGCTCCAAACCGTTGGGATCACAATGTTCCATAACACTTCTCATCACAACAACCCATGATGCTCATAATCACAATTATCCATGGTATTCTCATCACTATGCTCCATAACCATTCTCATCACAATGCTCAATACACTTGTCATCACAATGCTCCTTGACACTTGTCGTCAGTATGCTCCTTGAACACTGTCATGACAAGGCTCCATGCCTTTTTCATGACATTGATCCATGACCTTGTCATCACAATGCTCCAAGACCCCTGTAATCACAATGCTCCATGCCGCTTGTCATTATAGCGCTCCATGACGCTCATCATCACAATTATCCATGGACTTCTCATCACAGTGCTCCACGGTCTTGCCATCACAGTGCTCCATGCCCTGTTCATCACAATGCTCTATGTTCCCTGTCATCACAATTCTCCACGATCTTGGCATCACTATGTTCCATGACACTTCCCATCACAGTGTTAAATGCTTTGTCATCACAATACTCCACAAGCTTGTCATCAGAATACTCCATGACCTTTGTCATCTCAATGATCCATGACCCCTGTCATCACAATTCTCCATGAGACGTATCATCACAATGCTCCATGCCCTTTCTCATTACAGTGCTACATGATGCTCGTCACCAGAATTATCCATGGCCTTCTCATCACAGTGCTCCACGGTCTTGCCATAACAATGCTCCATGCCCTGGTCATCACAATGCTCCATGTCCCTTGTCATCACAATGCTCCAAGCCCTTGTTGTCACAGTGCTCCGTTACCTTTGTCATCACAATCCTCCATAACACTTGGCATCACAATGCTCCATGTCATTGTCATCACAATGGAACATGAAATATGCCATCACAATGGTCCCTGACACCTGTCTTCACAATACGCCATGACCTTGTCATCACAATGCTCCATGCCCTTGTCATCACAATGTGCCATGCCCTCTGTCAACAAAATTATCCATGAAACTTGTCAGACCAATGCTCCATGCTCCTGTCATCACAATGCTACATGACCCCAGTCATCACAATGCTCCATGTGTCCCGTCATCACAAGGCTCAATGACATTTGTCACCACAAATGTCAATGTCCTCATCATCACAAGGCTCTGTGAAATGTGTCACCACAATGCTCCATGAACTTTTCATCACAATGCTCAATGTCATTGTCATCCCAATGCTCCATGAATGCTCTCATCACATTGCTCCATGATCTTGTCATCACAAAGCTCCATGACGCATGTCATGAGAATGCTCCATGGCCTTCTCATCACAATGTTCCATGCCCTTTCCATCACAATTCTAAATATCCCCTGTCATAACAATGCTCCATGACCCCTGCCATCACGATGTTCCATGGCCTTGTCATCACAAGGCTCCATGCCCTTGTCATCACAATGCTCCAAGAACCCTGTAATCAAAATGCTCCATGCCCCTTTTCATCTCAATGCTCCATGAACTCTGTCATCACAATACACCATGCCCATCATCAAAATGCTTCATGCTATTGTCATTACAATGAAATCAAAATGCTCCATGACCTCTGTCATCACAATGCTCCAAATCCTTGTGATCAAAATGTTCCATAACACTTATCATCACAACGCCCCATGACGCTCGTCATCACAGTTATCCATGGTCTTCTCATCACAATGCTCCATGATCTTTGTCATCAAAATGCTCAATACACTTGTCATCACAATGCTCCCTGACACTTGTCTTCAGTATGCTCCCTTAACCCTGTCATGACAAGGCTCCATGACTTTTTCATCACAAAGTTCCATGCCCTTGTCATCAAAAGCTCCATTATGCATGTCATCCAAACACTCCATGGCCATCTCATCCCAATGCCCCATGCCGTTGTCATCACTATGCCCCAAGACCCCTGTAATCACAATGCTCCATGCCCCTTTTCATCAGAATATTCCATGAGACTTGTCATCACAAGTCTCCATGGTCTTCTCATCACAATGCTCCAGTACCTTGTCATCACAAGCCTCCATGGCCCCTGTCATCACAATAATCCATGAACGTTTTCAGCCAAATGCTCCTTGACCTTCTCATAACAATGCTTCATGACCCCTGTCATCACAATGCTCCATGACTCCTGTCATCACAATGATCCATGAACCCTGACAACACAATGATCCGGGACTCTTGTCATCAAAATGCTCCATGCCCTTGTCATCCCAATGCTCCATGACCCCTGTAATCACAATGCTCCGTGACACTTGTCATCACAGTGCTCCATGAAACTTGTCATCACAATGCTCCATGCCTTTGTCAGGAATATGCTACATAATCTTGTCATCACAATGCTCCATGCGCTTGTCATCACAATCCTTCATGACACTTTTGATCATATTGCTTCATGCCCTTGTCATCTCCCTCTTGCCCTTCTGGTTTTTACAGATTTTCAGATGTCCCTTTAGACCCGTGGGAAGTGACTATTCTTTGTAGTGTGGATTTGCATTGCCTGCTTGCTTGCTTGGCCAAAAAGGTCGTATGCGTTTTCTCCTGAATATATTCAGGGGAAAAAGCATACGCCCTTTTTGGCCAAGTGCATCATTGTCGAAGTTGTGATGCTTTTCCTGTGCTTTAAAGGCGATTCATATTTACCTCTTGAAATATGTTTTGTGCAATTCTGCCTCATTTTCAAGTCAGCTTCGTTGCCTTCCCTCAACAGATTTTTGGAAGACAGTAGTCCTTTATAACTGTAGGTTTGTGAATTGCTGTGCCCGTGAGCTCCAATTTTCAAATCCCATTTTTGGGAGCTGACCGCAAATTCACAATTTTGCTTCAGGACCTATACTTGTTCCAGGGGTGGATATACTGTTCCCTGCGGGTGTCTGAGGCTTTGGTTAATTCTTCTTCCTGACTGGAATTTAGAGTGACATGTGCCCGTCCAAATGCCTACATCTACTCTCTGATTGGTTCTCCCTCTTCCCTTTCATCCTCTGCACAATTAGCAAACTGTGCAAACCAGGAGGTTATAGGGGCTGGCTCTCCTAAGTTGGGAGATTGATAGTAAAGCAGTTGGAATGCCAAACTGTAGCACAAGGAGAGGAAAAATTAGGAGACTATTAGAAATCTTTCACCATCACAGGGTGTCCATTCTCTACGTTTCCCATACATTTTATAACTGTAGTGATATTCCCTACTACCCGGAGATTTGGGATCCATGGAATCGTGGCATGCATTACTACTTTAAAGGGTCTGCATTTTCTCTCCCAATCTCACCAGTCCTCTCAGTCCCAAGTGTCCAGCCTTATGTCTCATCCAGCTGTCTTTGCAGATAGGGTCATTCCCTGTTTCATCAGAACCCCTGAAGGAATTGTGTAAGAATTTCGCTGTTTTTCTGTTTGTTTTTGAAATTCATTTTTATAGTGCGGTTGAGCTGATTTTCACTGACGTGTTTATACCCGTCTAGACACACTTGATTCCCTTATGGAGACAAATCAATACATAGGTTTTAAGATGCTCACTAGTCAGATATATTCCTCTGTGGAGAATAGGGGGTTTGAGTCCCGTTCACTGAGGAAGGGGTAGGTCTCGTCTATTCTCTATTTGGTTTATGGAATGGTACCTGTGCTAATATCAAACTCTGGTTTTATGCATCACCCCACGTCTCCTATCCCATTAAACAGGTATAAGAGTGTTTTCTAAATGTGAGACTCTGTTCTCTTTCTTAATTCATTTCATGTGTTGTGATGTTGACATTCCCTCTGTAAGTGATATCTTATGATAAGATTCTTTTTCTGTGTGACTAATTTCACTTAGAATCATCATACCTAAATCCACTCTTTATGCTGCTACTGGCCTTATGACATTGATTTCACGTCTGAGTGATATTCCGTTGTACAAAATTACCACAATTTATTTATGCATTTCTCTTTTTCCTGGGGTATTTTAGGTGTACCAAAGTTTAGGTTCTTGTATGCAGAGCAGCCCTAAACTTTGGGGTGCCTGTATCTTGTCGATATTTAGTCTTCCCAAGTTATATGTCCATGAGTTGAAGTCCCCTTTGCTCGGGGGCTTTGTATTTAAACGTTTTAGGAAACAGCATACACTTCTTCAGAGTGGCTCTTGGATATTTATACCCCACCCATCAGCGTGACTAGGCTCCCTGTTCTCCATGGCCTCTCCAGCATTTCTGGTTTGTTCACATTTTTTGGATGGCCTTTCTGAGCAGTGGAAATTGAGACTTCTTTGTTGTGCAGATTTGCATTTCCCGCTTGCTTGGTTGGCCAAAAACTCTGTATGTGTTTTTTTCCTGAAGATATTCACGAAAAAATGGCATACACCCTTTTGCCCAACTGCATCATTTGAGAAATTCTGCTGCTTTTCATATACTTTAAATGTGAGTACAATCTACCTTTTGAAATCTGTTTCCTGCAATTCTGCCTCTCATTCAGATCCTCTTCGTTGCCTTACCTGAATATATTTTTGGACGTTGGTTATCATTTATAGCTTTGCAGGTCTTTGAATTGTCTGCTCCTGAGCTCCATTTTTCAACTCGCTTTTTTGTGAGCTGGCCGCCAAACCTTTGGATTGCTTCTGGCCCTATTCTGGTTCTGAGGAGGCAGGCTGAGCCTTTGGTTAATTCTTCTGCTAATGGGAAATTAGAGTGACATGTGCCTGTCAAAACTCCTACAGCTAATATCTCATTGGTTCCCCCTTCCCATTTATCCTCTGCACAAATTGCAAACTGTGTGAAACAGGAGGTTAAAGGTGCTGATTCTCAAAGTGGGGATATTTTTAGTAATGTGGCTGGAATGGCGAACCTCAGCACCAGGAGATCAAAAATGAGGTTCATTTTAGACACCTTTCCCGAGCACACGGTGTACATTCATCTCGGTTTCGCAGGCATGTTTTCGCTATCAGAAGATTCCCTTGAACCTGCCGATTTGGGACCCATGGAATGGATACCAGGCAGTATTACTTTAAAAGATCTGCATTTCCTCACCCAGCCTCTCTAACATCTCTTAGCCTGCATAGCTTCCAGCCTTATATATCATCCTGCTGTGGGTCTACATGTGTTCAATCCATGTTACATCGTAGCCCTTCAACAAAAGTTGTAAGAATTTTTGTCTGTCTCACCGTTTTTATAAATATTTTTAAATTTATTTTTATATTGGTTACAGCTGATTTTCAAAGCTCTGTTTTTTGCTGCTGTACATCCACTTGATTCATGTACTGTGAGACAACAGTGAATTATTTTTCAGATGCTTACGAGTCATATGTATTATTGTCCAGTGACTTGAGTGGGCTGAGTGCAGTTCTTTGAGGTACCGTGTAGGCCTTGTCAGTTATTCAATTTGGTACTTGGAATGGTATCTTTGCTAATTTCAACCTCCTGGATAATACCTCACCATTCCCCACCTTTCCCATTTAGCAGCCTCATGTCTATTTTCTACATATTTGACTATGTTTCTGTTTTGTAGTTTATTTCATGTGTAGCCATGTTTGATTCCACCTTTAAGTGACATCTTATGATATGTGTCTTTTTCTTTCTGACATATGTCACTTAGAATGATCGTATGTAACTCCTCCAGAGGTGTTCCAACTGGCCTTATTTCATTGATTTCTGGATGAGTAATATTCCACTCTACATAAGTACCCCATCTCTTTTATCCATTTTATCCTTCCAGGGACATTTAGGTTATATCCAAGTGGAGGCCCTTTTTAACAGAGAGGTGGTAAACGTTGTGGTTCCTGTTTACTGTCCATTTTTGTTTTTCCCAAGGTATACGACCATGAGTGCAAGTGCCTTATGCTCTGTAGCTCAGTTTTTAGATGTTTTAGCAAACACAATACACTTCTGCAGAGTGGCCGTTGGCAACTTACAATTCCACTATCAGCCTCACAGGGCTCCCTTTTCTCCTCGCCCTGTCCTGCATTTCTGGTGTTTACACTTTATGTGGATGGCCCTTCTGACTGATGTGAAGTGATATATTTCGTAGTATTGATTTCCAGTGCCCACCTGTTTGGTTGGATAAAACGTGTGTATGGCCTTTACTTGAATATATTCAGAAAAAATGCATACGCCCTTTTGTGCCACCTGCATCATTGGCGATGTTCAGCCCCTTTTCTTGTGCTTTAATGGGGAGTCCTTTCTACCTCTTCAAATCTGTTTCCTGCCACTCTCCCTTGCTTACAAGTCCTTTTCTGTGACTTACCTTAAGACATTTTTCGACGATAGATATTTTCAACTCTGCAGTTTCATGAATTTTAGTGCCCCTGAGTTCCATTTTTCAACTTGTGTTTTTGGAAACTGGACACAAAACAGCGGGATTTCCTCTAGACTTATTCTGTTTCTGTGGGCAATTCTAGCCTTTGATGAATTTGTCTTCCAGATTAGAAATTAGAGTGGCATGTGCCTGTCCGAACACCTAAGACTTGTCTCTAAATTTTTCTCATCCTTCCGCTTCATCCTCTGGACAAATTCCAAACTGTGTGCAACAGGATGTTGACGGTGCTGATATCCCCAAGTGAGGAGATTTTTAGGAAAGATGCTCGAGGTGTGAACCCGAGCACCAGGCGATGAGGAGATGAGGTGCCTTTTCCAAACTCTTTCCGATCAAATGGTGTACCATCCTCTAGGTGTGACAGGCATGTTTTAGCTGTAGGAAGGGTCCCGTGCATGGAAGGAGAACACCAGGGATTTTTCCAAATCAGTGGCTCCCCGTACCCCAAACTGGGGAATTTTTAAGCTACAGCTACACATATGTCCATTAAGGGCCTTGGGAAATAGGCAGAGCCCAAACTTTAGATGATTGAAATCTTCAGGGTCAGAAGCGTTCACCATCGGCCTTGCTTAGGTTACATTTTATCTGTCATTGATAGATGATGTCAATAAAAATATCTATTCTTTTTTCAGATTATTTCCCCTTATAGGTTATTGCAAAATATTCAGTGTAGTTCCCTGTGCTATACAGTTGTTCCTTGTTGATGATCTATTTTATATATAGCAGTGTGTATGTGTTAATCCCAAACTGTTAATTTATCCCTTGTCCTACCTTTCCCCTTTGGTAATAATAAATTATAAGATTTTATACTTCTCGGAAATGGGGGAGCTGAAAGAGAGGTATCCTTTTCATTAGAAAAGCATTCAAAACAAGATTGAAGCTTCAGCCAAGAGTATTTGATGTACATCCAAGGAAATAAATCACTTCATTTCTCTAATGTTGACCTGACAAATAAGACAGACGTCTTCACTGAACTTGCTTATAGTAAAGTGATGGAAATATCAAAGGTAAGTCTTAGAAACATCTTATTTGACACGAGCATTATACACTGCTCTATGTTAACTACAGTTTGGCTCACACATCTGTTCATTGAAGTTAAAATGTTCTCAATTTCTGTTACTGATCCTCCAGAGTGGACCCCAACAGGAGTCCCCGTGCCCAGTGTCATTGGAGCCAAGAGATCAAGACTGAGTTTGGTTCAGAAGCAAAGGAAACATTATTTTGAAAACCGAATGGAGAGGTGAGAGTGTGCAGTCCCCCACGGGCTGTGGGCTGGGCTGCTGTGTAGGGATCCCGGCAGCGTCAGTGGGAGGGAGGGGATGGAGCTCTCGAGGGCTGGGTTGGCTGCAGCTCAGGCTCTATGCCGTGGAGTCTGAATGGGACTCTGCTAGCTGAGGTGTCGACCCAGACATTCTGCACTAGGAAATCGGGTCTGAAATGCCGGGTGTGGGGTCTCTGCATGCAGAACCCTAGGAGCACGTGAAATTAGACAAAGCACAAAGGAAAAACAGGTTAGACTTTATTTTATTGCCCAGGTTCTCTTTTTATCTCACAGGAATTTTTAATGAACATTTCCGGAGACGAACACCTCCTCTGCTTTTTGTTCCGTTCCTCATTCTTGGGGTGTTGAGGGTGCAGACCCCTCTTTTGTAACTGCTTCATGCTGTGGTGGCAGCCCTGATACCTTGGTGGAGGGGCAAAACCACTCCCCAACAGCCTCCAGGTGAGGTTGATTGTCCCAAGGCCTCCTGCCTCATTTCTCGTACGCCTGAGCACCAACATTGGATGTGTTATAGATTCTAATGACCTTTAAGTGACCAGGAAAGAGATGCGCATAGATGTTGAGGTGGCAGGTTTCACCCCACCCCACATTTGTTCGGCGACCTAGGCTGAAGGTTTTTGCCAGCCTTGATGCTCTGACCAGTAGTCTGTGCTTTCTTTAATTAGGTCCCTGAATTAATGTACAAACAGAACCATGTGTCAGAACCCTGCCCGCACAACTCCCAGACCGTCCAGGGTCAGTGGTGATCCAGGACCATGACGTCCACTGAGTCAACGGCCTTTAGAAGTAGCCAGCAGTCCAGCCGGTCATATTGGCCACCATCACCGCAGTGTCTGTAGGGTTTTCTATGGTGAAAGCGTGATATACGTTTCCCCCGCCAAGCTTATTAGCTCCCCTCTGGGTGCAGTAAGTCCTGCAAGCAGTAGTCTGCTCTTTAGGGGCACAGTCTTCTTGTTTTCTGAGAGAAACTCCAGGTCAAGTGATGGTCACACGAGTCATCTTGGGGGCCCGTTGCCCCCGTTTGTCTCTCTGGAGGTGGAGTTGGAGGGCATCCTCACTCGAGGTCAGTGTGTCCACAGAGCGACCCCTGAAACTTCAGGGCATGATGGGTGGTTAGGATCACGACGTGGGGTCCTTTTCCCTTAGGAGGGAGCTGGCCTTGTGGGCTGCTGATTTCTAGCTTTTTAGATACCCCAGTATCCTGGCCTGATGAGTTGGTGGGCAAAGCCCTTGGTGACCATAGTTTATCATACCTGAAGGGCATTCTTGTGTTGCTCCATTTCAAGTGGTCCCAGTTTTTGCACTAAGGCTCCAAGGGCAATTAACCTTTGACCGGGTATGTAAAGGTCAAAGGGTTTAGCTAAATTAGGGAGTTCCTGGTCAAGGGTCTAAATTGACTGCTCTTTCCATTCTTGAAAGGCTGCTTCTGGATTCTATACAAAAGGGTCATCATCTTTTCGTGTCAGTGTTTCATGTAGAGGCCCAGGTATCAGACTGTAGTTAGGGATCCAGATGCAGAAAACCTTGGCCTCCCCAGGAACCCCTAAGCTGTCTTCTAGTTTTAGAAGAGGAAAGGCTGCAAATGACTTCTTCCCTATCCTGGGATGCGTTTCTCCGAATATCTGTGAGAATGAAGCCCAGGCATGTCACCTGAGCCTGGGATATTTGAGCTTTTTTCTTGGACACCTTCTATCCTTTCTTGGCTAGGTAGTTCAGAGGCGTCTTTAGTAGGCCTGGTGATCAGAATGTCATCGGCATATTGAAGGAGGGTTCCCTTTTACAGAGGTAGAACTTTTAGGTCTTTAGAGGACATTTCCCCAATGATGGTGTGGGGATTTTTGAACCATTGGGGCAGGACGGCCCAGCATTAATGCTTTTGTTACATGTTTTGTCCTGCCACTCACAAGCCAAAAATTCTTGTGACTCTGAGATGAATGGAATACAGAAGAAGGCATCATTGAAGTGTAATACAGAATGCCATGGCCTGGTGGATGGTAGAATGAGCAGAAGGGTGTAGGAAATAGGAGCTACTGGATGTATATCCTCGGTGGCTTCACTGACTGTCCTGATATCCTTTACCAGGTCTCCAGCAGCCCATGGGGATCTCGTGGTCAGGCCAATCCCAGGATATGGAGCTCACATGGGCTGCACACCCCACCCCACAGCCCACGGGGCTCTCGTTGTCAAGTTCATCCCAGGGTATGGAGCTCACCTGTGCAGCTACCCAGCAGCCCATGGGGCTCTCATAGTCAGGCCCTTCCCAGGATACAGAGCTCCCCTGGGCAGGTACCCCAGCAGGGCTGGACACACAGGAACTGTACACATAGCCCAACTTGCAGAGAACCCCCAGCTAACCTGTCGCTCACAGCTGACACAGAACACCTCAGAGCAGGACTTGAACTAACAAACAGCAGCTCTGACAGGTCTGTGACCCTGGCTATCACTCTGTGCAGCCTCTCTCTGCCTGGTCTTCCAGACACTTCCACTGCAGCCAGGGCACCAGGCCTCTGTCTCCACCCACCATCACTCCTCTCCCTGACTCCTGGGTTCCTCTCATTAGGATAGTGTATTCTTGAAGTTGTTTTCCACTCATGGACCAGATAAAATGATAAGAAAACAAGCCGCAGCTGCAGCCCCTTGTCTAGCCTGACTCTAAGGCCAACACCTGTTCCTTGGGCCTGGCCCGTTTAGCAAGGTTCATTTTCTGCTACTGTGAGTCCCTGAGGGGTGCGGATTGGCTGATTTGGGCAGCGTGACACTGCCTGCCAACCCTCCCCAGGTGTGCCTGGGTTGAGGTCAATATAAACACCTCTCCAGTCAGCAAGAGCCCCTGTAGCTGTGCCTGACGCCATATTCTCTGCCCCGTCAGCAGTGTCGGGGCTGGGGTGGTGGGAGGGAGTGAGGGGCCGTGGCTTTGTGGGTGGCCCAGTGTGAGTGGGGCTCTGCTGGACTTTTCGCAGGAGTTGCTAGGCTGCCACCTGCTAAAGAAGAGGATGTGTCATCCATACCTGCCACTGGATTTTCTCCTCAGGCAGAGGTGAGGAAGTAAAAAAGCAGTGTGGGCTGTGGCAGGAGGGGTATCTCAGGCAGTGGAATGGAAAGCTTCCAGAAGGGCATCTGGGTCCAGGACCATACTGACTGGCCTGCAGGCACCAAGTCGGCCTGCGTGCTGTCGCTGGTGTGGCTCCACAGCCCTTCCTCTAGGCTTGCAAGTGCTTGTACATATTCAGGTGTTTTACCTGGAAAGGGTGGGAAGAGTTCAGCTGCAGCAGGACTGGGGCTCAGCTCACATTTACTCACAGACGACTCGACACAGTCCCCCAGCTTTGCAGTGAGGATGCTCCTTGTGGGGGGGAGCGCTGCTGACTGCATGGGAGATGATTTCCCACCTCTGACCAACTTAAGAATTTTTTACCACTGGAGCAAGTGCCCTGATACGATTTTCCTCTGTATAACTGGTGGGTTCTGTTTTTTTTTTTTTTTTTTTTTCTTTTTTTCTTTTTGTTTCAAGGTAGATTTTATTTATTCCACTTTTTTTTTAAATTTGGAGATATAAACATGGAAATAATGCATTAATATAAAGACGTCTATGTGAAGGGAAAAACTTTTTTCTGTTTTATTTTATTAAATGTTATTTATTTATTTTTAATTTTTTAAAATTTATTTATTTCTTTTATACAGCAGGTTCTTATTGGATATATATTTTATACATATAATTGTGCACATGTGAATCCCAGTCTCCCAATTCATCCCACCACCACCCTCACATGGTGTTCCCCCCTTGGTGTCCATATGTTTGTTCTCTACATCTGTGTCTCTATCTCTGCCCTGCAAACCGGTTCATCTGTGTCATTTTTCTAGGTTCCACATATATGCATTAATATACAATATTTGTTTTTCTCTTTCTGACTTACTTCACTCTGTATGACAGTATCTAGATCCATCAAGGTCTCTACAAATGACCCAATTTCATTCCTATGTATGGCTGAGTAACATTCCATTGTATATAGGTACCATATCTTTATCCATTCGTCTGTCTGTGGGCACTTAGGTTGCTTTCATTACCTGGCTATTGTAAATAGTGCTGCAATGAACATTGTGGTGAATGTATCTTTTTGATTTATGGTTTTCTCTGGGTATATGCCCAGTAGTGGGATTGCTGGATTATATGGTAATTCTATTTTTAGTTTTTTAAGGAACCTCCATACTGTTCTCCATAGAGACTGTATCAATTTACATTCCCAACAATAGTGGAAGAAGGTTCCTTTTCTCCACACCCTCTCCAGCATTTGTTGTTTGTAGATTTTCTGATGATGTGACGTGATACCTCATTGTAGTTTCGATTTCCATTTCTCTAATAATTAGTGATGTTGAGCAGATTTTCATGTGCGTACTGGCCATCTCTATGTCTTCTTGGAAGAAATATCTATTTAGATCTTCTTCCATTTTTGTATTGGGTTGTTTGTTTTATTAATATTGAGCTGCATGAGCTGTTTATATATATTGGAGATTAATCATTTGTCCATTGATTCGTTTGCAAATATTCTCTGCCATTCTGAGGGTTGTCTTTTCATCTTGTTTGTAGTTTCCTTTGCTTTGCAAAAGCTTTTAAGTTTCATTAGGTCCCATCTGTATAGATTTCTTTTTTACTTCATTACTATAGGAGGTGGTTCAAAAAAGATCTTGCTGTGATTTACGTCAGAGTATCCTTCGTAAGTTTTCCTCTCAGAGTTTTATACTGTCCGGTCTTACATTAAGGTCTCTAATCCATTTTGAATATATTTTTATGTATGGTGTTGGGGAGTGTTCTAATTTCATTCTTTTACATGTAGCTGTCCATATTTCCCAGGACCAATGATTGAAGAGACTGTCTTATCTCCATTGTATAGTCTTGCTTCCTTTGTCATAGATTAGTTGACCATAGGTGTGTAGGTTTATCCCTGGGCCTTCTTTCTTTTTTTTTTTTTTTCCTTTTACACGTTTATTGGAGTATAATTGATTTACAATGGAGTGTTCGTTTCTGCTGTATAACAAAGTGAATCAGCTATACATATACAAATATCACCAGATCCCCTCCCTCTTGCATCTCCCTCCCACACTCCATATCCCACCTCTTTATGTGGTCACAAAGCACTGAGCTGATCTCCCTGTTCTATGTGGCTGCTTCCCAGTAGCTATCGGTGTTACATTTGGTAATGTATTTATGTCCATGCCACTCTTTCACTTCATCCCAACTTACCCATTCCCCTTCCGGTGTCCTCAAGTCCTTTCTCTATGTCTGTGTCCTTAATCCTGTCCTGCCACTAGGTTCTTCAAAATCTTTTTTTTTCTTCATTCGGTTCCATATATCTCTATTAACATACAGTATTTGTTTTTCCCTTTCTGACTTACTTCACTGTGTAGGACAGATTCTAAGTCCATCCACCTCAGTACAAATAACTCAGTTTTGCTTCTTTTTATGCCTGAGTAATATTCCATTGTATATATGTGCCAGATCTTCTTTTTTTTTGTTTGTTTTTTTGTTTTTTGTTTTTTTTATTTTTTAATTTTATTTTAATCAATTTATTATTATTTTTTTTTGCTTTTGATCTGTTTATTTTAAACACTATACATTCTTATAATTTCTGTCTTACTCTGATTTTTTTTAATTTTTTGCCTTATAACAAATTTAATCAGTTATACATATACATATGTTTCCATATCCCCTCCCTTTTGCGTCTCCCTCCCACCAGATCTTCTTTATCCATTCATCTGTCGATGGACACTTAGGTTGCTTCCATGTCCTGGCTATTGCAAATAGAGCTGCAATGAACATTTTTGTACATAACTCTTTTTGAATTATGGTTTTCACAAGGCAAATGCCCAGTAGTTGGATTGCTGTGTCATATGGTACTTCTATTGTTAGTTATTTAAAGGAACCTCCGTACTGTTCTCCCTAGTGCCCATATCAATTTACATTCCCACCCACAGTGCAAGTGTGTTCCCTTTTCTCCAATAAAGGCCTCTCCAGCGTTTATTGTTTTGTAGATTTTTTTGATGATTGCCACTCTGACTGCTGTGAGGTGATACCTCAGGGTAGTTTTGATTTGCATTTCTCTAATGATTAGTGATGTTCAGCATCCTTTCATCTGTTTCTTGGTAATCTGTATATCTTCTTTGGAGAAATGTCTATTTAGGTCTTCTGCCCGTTTTTGGATTGGGTTGTTTGTTTTTGTGATATTGAGCTACATGAGGTGCTTGTAAAGTTAGGAGATTAATCCTTTGTCAATTGCTTCATTTGAAAATATTTTCTCCCATTCTGAGGGTTGTTTTTGCATCTTGTTTATGTTTTCCTGTACTGTGTAAAAGCTTTTAAGTTTCATTAGGTCCCATTTGTTGATTTCTGTTTTTATTTCCATTTCTCTAGGTGGTGGGTCCAAAAGGATCTTGCTGTGATTTATGTCATAGAGTGTTCTGCCTATGGTTTCCTCTAAGTGTTTTATAGTGTCTGGTCTTATATTTAGATCTCTAATCAATTTAGAGTCTATTTTTGTGTATGGTGTTATGGAGTGTTCTAATTTCATTCTTTTATGTGTAGGGGTCCAGTTTTTCCAGCACCAATTACTGAAGAGACTGTCTTTTCTCCATTGTATATCCTTAGCTCCTTTGTCATAGATGAGATAGCCATAGGTATGTAGGTTTATCTCTGGGCTTTCTGTCCTGTTCCATTGATCTGTGTTTATGCCAATCTACATACACTTGATTCCATTATGGAGACATATAAATACATAGGTTTCAAGGTTATTACCATTCAGATATATTCCTCTTCAGTGAATAGGGTGTTTTGTGTCCAGTTCATTGAGAAAGGAGTAGGTCTTGTCTATTACATATTTGGTATATGGAATGGGATCTGTGCTAATTTCAAACTCTGCTTTTACACATCACCCCACGTCACCTTTCCCCTTAAGGAGGCATAAGTGTGTTTTCTAAATGTGTAACTCTGTTCTCTTTTGAAATTCAGTTCATGTGTAGCCATGTTTACATTCCCTCTATAAGTGATATATTACAATATGTTTCATTTTCTTTGTGGCTCATTTCACTTAGCATCATCATACCTAAAGCCACTCATTAAGCTGCTATTGGCCTTATGACATTGATTTTATGTCTGAGTGACATTCCATTGTATATAAGTACCACAACATCTATATCCATTTTGTTTTTTTCCTTTCCTGGGATATGTAAAATGTACCGAAGTCGAGGTTCTTGTAAACAGAGCAGCCCTAAAGTTGGGCTGGCTGTGTGTTATGGATTTTTAGTTTTCCAAAATACACGCCCATGAGTGGAAGTGTGTTATGCTCTGTAGCTCTGTTTTAGAAAACAACATACAGTTCTCCAGAGAGGCTGTTGGCAATTTACATCCTGTCCATTGGTGTAACCAGGCTCCCTTTTCTCCATGGCCTGTCCTGCATTTGTGGTATTTACACTATTTGCGGATGGCCCTTTTGACTGGAGGTAAGGGACACTTCTCTGTAGTGTGGATTGGCAATGCCTGATGGCTTGCTTAGCCAAAAATGGGCGTATGCATTTTTTTCCCGAATATATTCAAGAAAATACACATACTCCCTTTTCAGCCAAGGGCAACATGGTTGAAATTCTGTCGCTTTTCATGTGCTTTAAAGATGACTCCAATCTACCACTTGAAATCTGTTTCCTTCAATTCTGCCTTGCATTCAAATCATCTTCACTGTCTTACCTCAATATATATGTGGATGATAGTTTTCCTTTATAACTCTGCAAGTTTTGAATTGCTGTGCCCCTGATTTCCATTTTTCAACTCGCCTATTTGTGAGCTGGCTGCAATACCGCAGGATGTCTTTAGGCCCTCATCTGGTTCCGGGGCTTCAGGCTGAACCTTTGGTTAATTCCTCTTCCGGGTGGGAAACTAGAGTGACATATGCCCATTCAAACACCTACAACTAATCTCTCATTTATTCCCCCTCTTCCTTTTCATTCTCTGCACAATTTGCAAACTGTGCATAACGGGAGGGTAAAGGCTCTGACACTCCAAGTGTGGAGATTTTGAGTAATGCAGATGGAATGGCGAAGCCGAGCACGACAAAAGGAAAAATGAGGTACCTTTTAGAAAACTTTCCCAATTACACAGTGTACCATCAACTGGGTTTCCCATGCATGTTTTAACTGTAGGAAGATTCCCTTAAACCTGGAGAGTTGGGAACACTAGAATGGGTAGCATACAGTATTGCTCTAAGTGGTGTTCTTTTGCTCACACAACCTCAGCAATCTTGTCAGCCCCAAGTGTCCAGTCTTATGTCTCTTCCAGCTGTGGGTGTAAAGGTGGTCAATCCAGGTTGCATCACAGGCCCTGAACGTAATTTTTAAGACTTTCTCACTGTTTCGCTGTTTTGGCATTTTGCTTTTGAAATTTATTTTTATAAGTGGGTTTAACTGAATTTCAGTGCTCTGTTCATGCCGTTATACACACATATGATTCCTTTATGGAGACATGGGAATATATATGTTTTAAAATACTGAGAGTCAGACATATTCCTCTGCAATGAATAGACGTTGTTGAGTCCAGTTCATTGTGGCGGGAGTAGGTGTTGTCTATTACATACTTGGTTTATGTAACGGTATCTGTGCTAATTTAAAACTGTGCTTTTATGCATCACCCCACGTCGCCTTTCCCCTTAAGCAGGCAGAAGCTCGTTTTCTAAATGTGTGACTCCGTTGTGTTTGTAATTCAGTTCATGTGTAGCCATGTATACATTCCTGCTATGAGTGATATCTTATGATAAGATTCGTTACTCTGGTATCTTTCCTAACTCAGTTAATGTGTGGCCATGTTTAAAGGACCTTCCTAAGTGATATCTTATGATAAGTTTCTTTATCTGTGTGACTTATTTCACTTAGAATCATCGTACCTGAATCCACTCATTTTGCTGCTACTGGCCTTATGAAATTGATTTCATGGCTGAGGGATATTCCATCGTACATAAGTACTACAAATTCTTGAACCATTTTTGTCTTTCCTGGGATATTTAAGGTATACCCAAGTTGAGGTTCTTGTAAGCAGTGCAGGCGTAAATTTGGGGGTGGCTCTGTCTTATTGATTTTCAGTTTTCTCAAGGTATATTTCCTAGACTGGAAGTGCCCTTGGCTCTGTAGCTCTATTGTTTACTTGTTTTAGGGAACACAATGCACTCCTCCAGAGAGGCAGTTCGCAATTTATATCCCGCCCATCAGCATAACAAGGCTCCCTGTTCTCCAGGGCCTGTCTTGCCTTTCTGGTTTTTACACATTTTGCAGATGTCCCTTTTGACCAGTGGGAAGTGATACTTCTTTGTAGTGCAGATTTGCATTGCCCGCTTGCTTGCTTGGCCAAAATGGGCGTATGTGTTTTCTCCTGAATATATTCAGGAGAAAACCCAAACGCCATTTTTGGCCAAGTGCATCATTGTCGAAGTTGTGCCCCTCTTCCTGTGCTTTAAAGGCGATTCCAACATACCTCTTGTAATCTGTCTCCTTCTATACTGCCTCACTTTCAAGTCCGCCTCGTTGCCTTCCCTCAACAGATTTTTGGACGAGAGTTGTCCTTTATTACTCTGCCTGTTTGTGAATTGCTGTGCCCCTGAGGTCAATTATTGAACTAGTTCTTTGTGAGCTGAACGCAAGTCCAATATTTTGGTTCAGGACCTATACTGGTTCCCGGTGGGTGGCTGAGACTTTAGTTAATTCTTCTTCCTCCCGGGAAATAAGACTGACATGTGCCCGTCCAAATGCCTAACAGCTACTCTTTCATTGGTTCTCCCTCTTCCCTTTCATCCTCTGCCTAATTGACGACCTGTGCGAACCTGGAGGTTAAAGGTGCACTCTCTTCAAGCTGGGCGATAGTAAAGCATTTGGAAAGTCAATGCGTAGCAGCACGAGAGGGTCTATTCGTTGAGTATTAGAGACTTTTCGTATTCACAGTGTGTCCATTCTCTAGGTTTCCCGTATATATTATAGCTGTAGTAATATTCCCTTCAACCTGGAGAGTTGGGACCCATGGAATGGGTGCCATGCATTATTGCGTTAAAGGGTATGCATTTGCTCACCGAAACTCACCAATCCTCTCAGTCCCATGTGTCCAGCCTTATGCCACATCCAGCTGTCGTTGTAGATAGGGTCATTCCAAGTTTCATCAGAGACCCTGAAGTAATTGTAAAGAATTTACCTTTTTTTTTGTTTTTCAAATCTCTTTTTATAGTGGGTTTGAGCTGATTCTCGCTGTCATGTTTATGCCAGCCTAGACACACTTGATTCCCTTACGGAGACATATCAATACATAGGTTTTAAGATTCTTACTAGTCAGATATATTACTCTGCAGGAAATATGGGGTTTTGAGTGCCTTTCACTGAGGAAGGTGTATGTCTTGTCTATTCCATAGTTGGTTTTTGGAACAGTACCAGTGCTTATATCAAACTCTGGTTTTATGCATCACCCCACCTCTCCTTCCCCATTAAGCAGGCATAAGAGTGTTTTCTAAATGTGAGACTCTGTTCTGTTTCCTAACTCAGTTCATGTGTAGCCATGTTTACAGGACCTACATAAGTGATATCTTATGATAAGTTTCTTTTTCTGTGTGACTTATTTCACTTAGAATCATCGTACCTGAATGCACTCATTTTGTTGCTACTGGTCTTATGACATTCATTTCATGGCTGAGGGATATTCCATCGTATGTAAATACCAATATTTTTTGAACCATTTTTATCTTTCCTGGTATATTTAAGGTGTAACAACGTTGAGGTTCTTGTAAGCAGTGCAGCCCTAAATATTGGGGTGGCTCTGTCTTATTGATTTTCAGTTTTCCCAAGGTATATTCCCTAGACTAGAAGTGCCCTTGGATCTGTAGCACTGTTGTTTATTTGTTTTAGGGAAAACATTGCACTCCTCCAGAGAGGCAGTTGGCAGTTTACATCCCGCCCATCAGAATAACAAGGCTCCCAGTTCTGCAGGGCCTCTCTTGCCTTTCTGGTTTTTACACATTTGTGGATGTCCCTTTTGACCGGTGGGAAGTGATACTTCTTTGTAGTGCAGATTTGCATTGCCCGCTTGCTTGCTTGGCCAAAAAGGGCGTATGCGTTTTCTCCTGAATATATTCTGGAGAAAACGCATACACCCTTTTTGGCCAAGTGCATCATTGTCGAAGTTGTGCCCCTCTTCCTGTGCTTTAAAGGCGATTTCAACATACCTCTTGAAATCTGTTTCCTGCAATTCTGCCTTGCTTTCAAGTCCACCTCGTTGCCTTCCCTCAACAGATTTTTGTTCGATAGTTGTCCTTTATTACTCTGCCTGTTTGTGAAATGCTGTGACCTGAGCTCAATTATTTAACTCGTTTTTTGTGAGCTGAACACAAGTCCAATATTTTGGTTCAGGACTTATACTGGTTCCTGGTGGGTGGCTGAGACTTTAGTTAATTCTTCTTCCTCCCGGGGAATAAGAGTGATAAGTGCCCGTCCAAATGCCTAACAGCTACTCTTTCATTGGTTCTCCCTCTTCCCTTTCATCCTCTACGAAATTGGAAACCTGTGTGAACCAGGATGTTAAAGAGCTGTCTCTTCAAGCTGGGAGATTGATAGTAAAGCAGTTGGAAAGTCAAAGCGTAGCACCACGAGAAGGTCTGTTCATTGAGTTTTAGAGACCTTTCGTATTCGCAGTGTGTCCATTCTCTAGGTTTCCCGTACATGATATAGCTGTAGTAATATTCCCTTCAACCTGGAGAGTTGGGACCCATGGGATGTGTGCCATGCATTATTGCTTTAAAGGGTCTGCATTTGCTCACACAACCTCACCAATCCTCTCAGTCCCATGTGTCCAGCCTTATGCCACCTCCAGCGGTCGTTGTAGATAGGGTCATTCCAGGTTTCATCAGAGACCCTGAAGTAATTGTAAAGAATTTACCTTTTTTTTTTGGTTTTAAAATTTTTTTTATAGTGGGGTTGAATGATTCTCGCTGCCATGTTTATGCCAGCCTAGACACACTTGATTCCCTTATGGAGACATATCAATACATAAGTTTTAAGATTCTTACTAGTCAGATATATTCCTCTGTGGGAAATATGGGGTTTTGAGTCCCTTTCACTGAGGAAGGTGTAGGTCTTGTCTATTCCATAGTTGGTTTTTGGAACGGTACATGTGTTTATATCAAACTCTGGTTTTATGCATCACCCCACATCTCCTTCCCCATTAAGCAGGCATAAGAGTGTTTTCTAAATGTGAGACTCTGTTCGCTTTCCTAACTCAGTTCATGTGTAGCCATGTTTACAGGATCTTCATAAGTGATATCTTATGATAAGTTTCTTTTTCTGTGTGACTTATTTCACTTAGAATCATCGTACCTGAATCCACTCATTTTGCTGCTACTGGTCTTATGACATTGATTTCTTGGCTGAGAGATATTCCATCGTGTGTAAGTAACACAATTTTTTGAACCATTTTTATCTTTCCTGGGATATTTAAGGTGTACCCAAGTTGAGGTTCTTGGAAGCAGTGCAGCCCTACATTTTGGGGTGGCTCTGTCATATTGATTTTCAGTTTTCCCAAGGTATATTCCCTAGACTGGAAGTGCCCTTGGCTCTGTAGCTCGGTTGTATTTTTGTTTTAGGGGTCACAATGCACTCCTCCAGAGAGGCAGTTGTCAATTTACATCCCACCCATCAGCATAAGAAGGCTCCCTGTTCTCCAGGGCCTGTCTTGCCTTTCTGGTTATTATCGATTTTGTGGATGTCCCTTTTGACTGGTGGGAAGTGATACTTCTTTGTAGTGCAGATTTGCATTGCCCGCTTGCTTGCATGGCCAAAAAGGGCGTATGCGTTTTCTCCTGAATATATTCAGGCGAAAACACATACGCCCTTTTTGGCCAAGTGCAGCATAGTCGAAGTTGTGCCCCTCTTCCTGTGCTTTAAAGGTGATTCCAACGTACCACTTGAAATCTGTTTCCAGCTATTCTGCCTCGTTTTCAAGTCCGCCTCGTTGCCTTCCCTCAACAGATTTTTGTACTAGAATTGTCCTTTACTACTCTGCCAGTTGGTGAATTGCTCTGCCACTAAGCTTCATTTTTCATCTCGTTTTTTGTGAGCTGAATGCAAGTCGAAATTTTGGTTCTGGACCTATACTGGTGTCCGGTGGGTGGCTGAGACATCGGTTAATTCTTTTTCCGGCCGGAAAATTAGAGTGACGTGTGCCCAGCCAAATGTCTAACAGCTACTCTCTCATTGCTTCTCCCTCTTCCCTTTCATCCTCTGCCAAATTGGCCACCTGTGAGAACCAGGAGGTTAAAGGGGCTGTCTCTCCAAGTTGGCAGATTGATAGTAAAGCATTTGAAAAATCAAACTGGAACACAAGGAGAGGGACTATTAGTTGAGTTTTAGAGACCTTTTGTATTCACAGTGTGTCCAATCTCTAGGTTTTTCATACATGTTAGAGCTATAGTAATATTCCCTTCAACCTGGAGAGTTGGGACCCATGGAATATGTGCCACTCATTATTGCTTTAAAGGGTCTGCATTTGCTCACCCAATCTCACCAATCCTTTCAGTCCCAAGTGTCCAGCCTTATGCCACATCCATCTGTCATTGTAGATAGGGTCATTCCAGGTTTCATCAGAGACCCTGAAGGAACTGTAAGGAATTTCCCTGTTTTTTTTGTTTGTTTTTGAAATTCCTTTTTATAGTGGGTTTGAGCTGATTCTCACTATCATGTTTATGCCAGTCTAGACACACTTGATTCCCTTATGGAGACATAACAATACATAGCTTTTAAGATTCTTAGTAGTAAGATATATTACTCTGCGTTGAATATGGAGTGTTGAGTCCCTTTCACTGAGGAAGTTGTAGGGCTTGTCTATTCTGTATTTGGTTTTTGGAACTGTACCTGTTGTAGTATCAAACTCTGGTTTTATGCATCACCCCTCCTCTCCTTCCCCCTTAAGAAGGCATAAGGGTGTTTTCTAAATGTGAGACTCCCTTCTCTTTCCTAACTCAGTTCATGTGTAGCCATGTTTACAGGATCTTCATAATTGATATCTTATGATAAGTTTCTTTTTCTGTGTGACTTATTTCACTTAGAATCATCGTACCTGAATCCACTCATTTAACTGCTACTGGCCTTATGACATTGATTTGATGGCTGAGGGATATTCCATCATACGTAAGTACCACAATTTATTGAACCATTTTTGTCTTTCCTGGGATATTTAAGGTGTACCCAAGTTGAAGTTTTTGTAAGCAGTGCAGCCCTGAATTTTGTTGTGGATCTGTCTTATTGATTTTCAGTTTTCCCATGGTATATTCCCTAGACTGGAAGTGCCCTTGGCTCTGTAGCTCTGTTGTTTACTTGTTTTAGGGAACACAATGCACTCCTCCAGAGAGGCAGTTGACAATTTACATCCCGCCCATCAGCATAACAAGGCTCCTTGTTCTCCAGGGCCTGTCTTGCCTTTCTGGTTTTTACACATTTTGCGGATGTCCCTTTTGACTGGTGGGAAGTGATACTTCTTTGTAGTGCAGATTTGCATTGCCCGCTTGCTTGCTTGGCCGAAAAGGGCCTATGCGTTTTCTTCTGATTATATTCACGTGAAAACACATATGCCCTTTATGGCCATTTCCATAATTTTCGAAGTTGTGATGCTTTTCCTGTGTTTAAAGGCGATTCCAATGTACCTCTTGAAATCTGTTTCATGCTATTCTTCCTCATTTTCACTTCCGCCTCGTTGCTTTCCCTCAACAGATTTTTGGAAGAGAGTAGTCCTTTAGAACTCTGCAGGTTAGTGAATTGCTGTGGCCCTGACCTCCATTTTTCAACTCGCGTTTTTGTGAGCTGACCGCAAATCCACCGTTTTGCTTCTGGACCTATACTGGTTCTGGGCGGGGCAGGCTGAGTCTTTGGTTAATTACTCTTCGTGACGGGAAATTAGAGTGAAATGTGGCCGTCCAAATGCCTACAGCTACTCTCTCATTGGTTCTCTCTCTTCCCTTATGTCCTCTGCACAATTTGCCAACTGTGCGAACCAGGAGGTTATAGGGGCTGACTCTCCAAGTTGGGAGATTGATAGTAAAGCAGTTGGAATGTCATACTGGAGCACAAGGAGAGAAAAAAGTAGTAGAGTTTTAGAAACCTTTCACCATCAGATGGTTTCCATTCTCTAGGTTCCCATACATGTTATAACTATAGTGATATTCCCTTCTACTTGGAGAGTTGGGAAACATGGAATGCCTGGCAGGCATTATTGCTTTACAGGGTCTGCATTTTTTCACCCAATCTCACCAATCCTCTCAGTCCCAAGTGACCAGCCTTATGCCACATCCAGCTTTCATTGTAGATAGGGTCATTCCAGGTTTCATCAGAACCCCTGAAGGTATTGTGTAAGAATCTTACTGTTTGTATGTATTGTTTTGAAATTCATTTTTATAGTGGGTTTGAGCTGATTCTCACTTCCATGTTTATGTGGTTCTAGACACACTTAGTTCCCTTATGGAGACATATCAATACATAGGTTTTAAAGTACTTACTAATCAGATATATTTCTCTGCGGGGAATAAGAATGTTGAGTTCTGTTCACTGAGGAAATAGTAGGGCTTGTCTCTTATGTTATGTTATGTTATGCTCCACGACCTACTCATCACAATGCTCCAAGACCACTGTAATCACAATGCTCCATGCCCTTGTCATCACAAAGCGCCATGACGCATGCCATCAGAATGTCCCATGGCCTTCTCATCACAATGCTCCATGCCCTTGTCATGACAATGCTCCATGACCCCTGTAATCACAATATTCCATGCTCCTTTTCATCTCAATGCTCCATGAAGCCTGTCATTAAAATACACCAAGCCCATCATCATAATGCTTCAGGCTATTGTCATCACAATTAAATCAAAATTATCCATGACCACTGTCATCATAATGCTCCAAACCCTGGTGATCACAATGTTAAATAACACTTATCATCACAACACCCTATGACGCTCATCATCACAATTATCCATGGTCTTCTCATCACAATGCTCCCTGACCTTTGTCATCACAATTCTCAATACAATTGTCATCACAATGCTCCCTGACACTTGTCGTCAGTATGCTCCTTGAACCCTGTCATGACAAGGCTCCATGCCTTTTCATCACAATGATCCATGCACTTTTCATCACAATGCTCCAAGACCACTGTAATCACAATGCTCCATGCACTTGTCATCAAAAAGCTCCATGACACATGTCATCAGAATGCTCCATGGCCTTCTCCTCACAATGCTCCATGCCCTTGTCATCACAATACTCCAAAACCACTGGAATCACAATGCTCCATGCCCCTTTTCATTAGAATGCTCCATGAGACTGGTCATCACAAGTCTTCATGGTCTTATCAACACAATGCTCCTGGAACTTGCCATCACCAAGCTCCATTCCCTTGTCATCACAGTGCTCCATGACACATGTCATCACAATACTCCATGAATATTTTCAGCCCAATGCTCCATGAAATTCTCATCACAATTCTCCATGACAAATATCATCAAAATGCTCCATGACCTCTGTCATCACAACACTCCATGACACCTGACAACACAATGATCCGGGACTCTTGTCATCACAATGCTCAATTCCCTACTCATCACAATGCTACATGACCCCTGTATTCACAATACTCCATGAACATTTTCAGCCCAATATTCCATGACCCTTGTCATCACAGTGATCCATGCCCTTGTCTTCCCATTGCTCCATGACCCATGTATTCACAATGCTCCGTGACTCTTGTCATCACAGTGCTCCATTACACCTGTCATCACAGTGCTCCATGCCTTTGTCATCAAAATACTAGATGACCTTGTCATTACAATGCTCTATGCGCTTCTCATCACAATACTCCATTACCATTGCCATCACAGTCCTCCATGAACATTTGGATCACATTGCTTCATGCCCTTGTCATCAAAATGCTCCATGCTCTTTGAAATCAAAATGATCTATGACATCTCTCATCACAATGCTCCAAACCCTTGTGATCACAATGTTCCATAACACTTGTCATCACAACGCTCCATGATGCCTGCCATCACCATACTCCATGCACTTTTCATCACAATGCTCCATGACTTTGTCATCACAATTCTCCATACACTTGCCATCACAATGCTCACTGACACTTGTCTTCAGTATGCTCCTTGAACCCTGTCACAAATAGGCTCCATGCCTTTTTCATCACAAAGCCCCATGAAATTTTCATCACAATGCTCCATGCCATTGTCATCAAAATACTCCACAAGCTTGTCATCAGAATGCTCCATGACCCTTGTCATCACAATTCTCCATGCACTTGTCAGCACAATGCTCCCTGACCCTTGTCATCACAATGATCCAAGCCATTGTCATCACAATTCTCCATTACCTTTGTCATCAGAATCCTACATGACACTTGGAATCACAATGCTCCATGCCACTGTTATCACAAAGGGCCATTACCTATGTCATCACAATGCTCCCTGACACCTCTCTTCACAATACTGCATGATCTGGTCATGACAATGCTCCATTCCCTTGTCATCACAATGCACAATTCCACTGTCATTACAATAATCCATGAAACTTATTAGACCAATGCTCCATGCCCTTGTCATCACAATGCTCCATGCCCTAGTTATCACAATGTTCCAAGACCCCTGTAAGCAGAATGCCCCATGCCCCTTTTCATCAGTATGCTCAATGAGATTTGTCATCACAAGGCTCCATGGTTTTCTCATCACAATGCTCCAGGATCTTGTCATCACAATGCTTCACGACATTGTCATGAAAATTCTCAATGGCCCTTGTCATCATAATGCTCCAAGCCCTAGTCATCACAATGCTCCATTATATTTGTCATCACAAACCTCCATTACATTTGGAATCACAATGCTCCATGCCATTTTCATCGCAATGGACCTTGACATATGTCATCACAATGCTTCCTGACACCTTTCTTAACAATACTCCATGCCCTTGTCATCACAATGCTCCATGCCCTTCTCATCACAATGCACCATGTCCACTCTCATCACAATAATCTATGAGACATGTCAGACCAATGCTCCATGCCCCGGTCATCACAATGCTCCATGCCCTTGTCATCACAATCCTCCCTCACCCCTGTTATCACAATGTTCCATCACCCCTGTCATCACAATGCTATATCCCCTTATCAGCACCATGTTCCATGACCACTGACATCACAATGTTCCATAACCACTTTCATCAAAATGCTCCATGACCCTTTTCATCCCAAAGCTCCATGACGCCTGGCATCACAGTTTTCTATAACCCCTGTCATCAAAATGTTCCATTACACTTTTCATCAAATTGCTGCATGACCCTGTCATCAAAAGGCTCCCTGCCATTCTCATCGCAATGCACCACACCCTTTTCATCAAAATGCTCCATGACATTTGTCATCACAAAACTCTATGACCCTTGACATCACAATGCTCCATGTCATTGTCATCACAATGCTCCATGAACCCTCTCATCACATTGCTCCATGCCCTTGTCATCACAATGCTCCATGACACTTGTCATCACAATGCTCGATGCCCTTCTCATCCCAATGCTCCATGACCCCTGTTTTCACAATGCTCCGTGAAGCTTGTCATCACAGTGCTCCATGACACCTGTCATCACAATGCTCCATGCCTTTGTCATCAATATGCTACATGACTTTGTCATTACAATGCTCTATGCGCTTGTCATCACAATACTCCATTACCATTGTCATCACAATCCTCCATGAACCTTGGGATCACATTGCTTCATGCCCTTGTCATCACAATGCTCCCTGCTCCTTGAAATCAAATAATCCATGACCTCTCTCATCGCAATGCTACAAAATCTTGTGATCTCAATGTTCCATAACACTTCTCATCACAACGCTCCATGATGCCTGTCATCACAATACTCCATGCCCTTTTCATCACAATGCTCCATGAGCTTTGTCATCACAATTCTCAACACACTTGTCATCACAATGCTCCCTGACCCTTGTCTTCACAATGCTCCAAGCCATTGTTATCACAATGCTCCATTACCTTTGTCATCAGAATCCTCCATGACACTTGGCATCACAATGCTCCATGCCATTGCCATCACAATGGGCCATTACTTATGTCATCACAATGCTCCCTGACACCTCTCTTCACAACGCTGCATGACCTGGTCTTCACAATGCTCCGTGCCCTTGTCATCACAATGCGCCATTCCAACTCTCTTCGCAATAATCCATGAAAATTATTAGACCAATGCTTCATGTACTTGTCATCACAATGCTCCTTGCCCTTGTTATTACAATGCTCCATGACCCATGTCATCACAATCCTCCGTGACTCCAGTCATCACAGTGCTTCTTGACCTTTGTCATCACAGTGGTCCATGCCCTCATCATCAACAGTCTCTGTGACATTTTTAACCAAAATGCTCCATGAAATTTTCATCACAATGCTCTTTGACCCTTGTCATCACAATCATCTATGCCTTTCTCAGCACAATGCTCCATGACCCTCGTCATCACAATGCTCCATGTGCTTGTCAGCACAATGCTCCACGACACATGTCACCACCATGCACCATGGGCTTGCCATCACAGTGCTCCAAAATCATTTCATCACAATGCTCCATAAACATTGTCATCACAATGCTCCATGCACTTCTCATCAAAATGATCTCTCACCACTGATATCACAATGTTAAATCACTATTTGTCTCAATAGTCCCTCACCCCTGTCATCACAATGTTCGATGACCCCTGACATCACAATGTTCCATAACCCCTCTCATCAAAATGTTCCTTGACACTTTTCATCAAATTGCTCCATGATCCTGTCATCACAATGCTCCCTGCCTTCTCATCACAATGCAAAACGGCCTTGTCATCAAAATGCTCCATAACTTTGTCTTCACAAATATCCATGACCCTTGGCATCACAGTGCTCCATGTCATTGTCATCACAATGCTCCATGAACACTCTCATCACATTGTTCCATGCCCTTGTCATCACAAAGCTCCATGACGCGTGTCATCAGAAAGTTCCATGGCATTTTCATCACAATGCTCCATGCCCTTTGTCATCAAATGCTCAATACACTTGTCATCACAATGCTCCCTGACAATTGTCGTCAGTATGCTTCTTGAACCCTTTCATGACAAGGCTCCATGCCTTTTTCATCACAATGATACATGCCCTTTTCATCACAATGCACCAAGACACCAGTAATCATATTACTCCATGCCCTTCTCATCACAAAACTCCATGATGCATGTCATCAGATAGTTCCATGGCCTTCTCAACACAATGCTCCATGCCCTTATCATCACAATGCTCCAAGACCCCGGTAATCACAATGCTCCATTCCCCTTTTCATCTCAATGCTCCATGAACCCTGTCATCACAATGCACCATGCCAATCATCATAATGTTGCAGGCTCTTGTCATCACAATGAAATCAAAATTCTCCATGACCTCTGTCATCATAATGCTCCAAACCCTTGTGATCACAATGTTTCATAACACTTATCATCTCAACACCCCATGACGCTCATCATGACAATTATCCATGGTCTTCTCATCACAATGCTCCATGCCCCTTTTCATCAGAAGGCTCCATGAGACTTGTCATTACAAGTCTCCAGGGTCTTTTCATCACAATCCTCCAGGACATTGTCATCACTATGCTCCATTCCCTTGTCATCACAATGCTCCATGACCACTGTCATCACAATTATCCATGAATATTTTCAGCCCAATGCTCCACGACCTACTCATCACAATGCTCCATGACCACTGTCATCACAACACTCCATGACCGCTGACAACACAATGATCCGGAACTCTTGTCATCACAATGCTCCATTCTCTAATCATCACAATGCTCCATGACCCCTGTTATCACATTACTCCATGAACATTTTCAGCCCAATGCTCCATGACCCTTGTCATCACATTGAACGATGCCCTTGTCATCCCATTGCTCCATGACCCCTGTATTCACAATGCTCCGTGACGCTTGTCATCACAGTGCTCCATGACACCTGGCATCACAATGCTTCATGCCTTTGTCAGCAAAAGGCTACATGACCTTGTCATTACAATGCTCTATGCGCTTGTCATCACAGTACTCCATTATAATTGTCATCACAATCCTCCATGAACCTTGGGATCACACTGATTCCTGCCCTTGTCATCACAATTCTCCATGCTCCTTGAAATCAAAATGATCCATGACCTCTGTCATCACAATGCTCCAAACCCTTGTGATCACAATGTTCCATAAAACTTGGCATCACAACGCTCCATGATGGCTGTCATGACAATACTCCATGGCCTTTTCATCACAATGCTCCATGACATTTGTCATCACAATTCTAAATACACTTGTCATTACAATGCTTCCTGAAAACTGCCGTCAGAATACTCCTTGAAACCTATCACGAAAATGTTCCATGCCTTTTTCATCACAATGCCCCATGCCGTTTTCATCACAATGCTCCATGCCATTGTCATCAAAATACTCCACAAGCTTGTCATCAGAATGTTCCATGACACTTTTCATCACAATTCTCCATGCACTTGTCAGCACAATGCTCCCTGACCCTTGTCATCACAATGCTCCAAGCCATTGACATCACAATACTCCATTACTTTATCATCAGAATCCTCCATGACATTTGGCATCACAATGCTCCATGCCATTGTCATCACAATGGGCCATTACATATCTCATCACAATGCTCCCTGACACCTGTCTTCACAATACTGCGTGACCTGGTCATCACAATGCTCCATGCCCTTGTCATCACAATGCACCTTTCCAACTGTCATCGCAATAATCCATGAAACTTATTAGACCAATGCTCCATGCCCTTGTCATCACAATGTGCAATGCCCTTGTTATCACAATGCTCCATGTCTCCAGTCATCACAATGCCTCATGACCTTTGTCATCACAATAGTCCATGCCCTCGTCATCAGCAGTCTCTGTGACCTTTTTAACCACAATGCTACATGAACTTTTCATCACATTGCTCTTTGACCCTTGTCATCACAATGCTCTATGCCTTTCTCAGCACAATGCTCCATGACCCTTGTCATCACAATGCTCCAGGCGCTTGTCAGCATAATGCTCCATGACACATTTCATTCCAATGCACCATGCCCTTGTCATCACAGTGCTCCACAATCATGTCATCACAATGCTCCATGAAACTTGTCATCACAATGCTACATGCACTTCTCATCAAAATGCTCTCACACCACTGATATCACAATGTTACATCACTATTCGACACAATATTCCTTCATCCCTGTCATCAAAATGTGCCATGACTCCTGTCCTTACAATGCTACATGCACTTATCATCACAATGTTCGATGACCCCTGACATCACAATGTTCCATAACAACTGTCATCAAAATGTTCCATGACCCTTTTCATCAAATTTTCCATGACCATGTCATCACAATGCTCCCTACCCTTCTCATCACAATGCACAACGCCCTTGTCATCAAAATGCTCCATGACCTTTGTCATCACAAATATTCATGACCCTTGGCATCACAGTGCTCCATGTCATTGTCATCACAATGCTCCATGATGGTTCTCATCACATTGCTCCATGACTTGTCGTCAAAATCTCCATGACACATGTCATCAGAATGCTCCATGGCCTTCTCATCACAATGCTCCATGCCCATGCCATCACAATGCTCCATTACCCCTGTCATAAGAATGATCCATGACCCCTGCCATCACGATGTTCCATGGCCTTGTCATCACAAGGCTCCATGACCCTTATCATCACAATGCTCCAAGACCCGTGTAATCAAAATGCTCCATGCCACTTTTCATCTCACTGATCCATGAACCGTGTCATCACAGTGCACCATGCCCATCATCATAATGCTTCATGCTATTGTCATCACAATGAAATCAAAATGCTCCATGACCTCTGTCATAACAATGCTCCAAACCCTTGTGATCACAATATTCCAAAACACTTGTCATCACAATGCCCCATGACTGTTGTCATCACAATTATCCATGGTCTTCTCATCACAATGCTCAATGACCTTTGTCAACACAATGCTCAATACACTTGTCATCAAAATGCTCCTTGACACTTGTTGTCTGTATGCTCCTTGAAACCTGTCATGACAAGGCTCCATGCCGTTTTCATCACAATGATCCATGCCATTTTCATCACAATGCTCCAAGACCCAAGTAATCACAATGCTCCATGCCCCTGTCATCACAAACCTCAATGACGCATGTCTTCAGAATGCTCTTGGCCTTCTCCTCACAATGCTCCATGCACATGTCAACACAATGTTCCAGGACGCCTGTAATCACATTGTTCCATGTCCATTTTCATCAGTATGCTCCATGAGATTTGTCATCACAAGGCTCCGTGTTTTTCTCATCACAATGCTCTAGGACATTGTCATCAAAATGCTTCATGACCTTGTCCTGAAAATTCTCAATGGCCCTTGTCATCATAATGCTCCAAGCCCAAGTCATCACAGTGCTCCATTATATTTGACATCAAAAACCTACATTACATTTGGCATCACAATGCTCCCTGCTATTGTCATCACAATGGACCATGACATATATCATCACAATGCTCCCTGACACCTGTCTTCACAATACTCCATGACCTTCTCATCACAATGATCCATGCCCTTGTCATCACAATGCACCATGTCCACTGTCATCACAATAATCTATGAGACTTGTCAGATGAATGCTCCATGCCCCTGTAATCACAATGATCCATGCACTTGTTATCACAATGCTTCTTGACCCGTCATCACAATGCTTCATGACCGCTATCATCACAATGCTCCGTGACTCCAGTCATCACAATGCTTCATAACATTTGTCATCACAATGGTCCATGCCCGCGTCATCACAAGACTCTTTGTCCTTTGTAACCACAATGCTGCATGAACTTTTCATTACAATGCTCTGTGACCCTTGTCATCACAATGCTCCATGCCTTTGTCAGAAAAATGCACCATGACACTTTTCATCACAATATGCCACCCACATTTCATCACATCGATCCACATGTTTCTCATTGCAATGCTCCATAAACCTTGTAATCACAATGCTCCATGCCCTTCTCATCACAATGCTCCATTACCCCTGTGATAACAATGCTCCCTTACCCCTTCCATCACGATGTTCCATTGCAATGTCATCACAAGGCTCTATGACACTTGTCATCACAATGTTCCAAGACCCCTGTAATCACAATGCTCCATTCCCTTGTCATCACAAATCTCCATGACACATGTCATCAGAATGTTCCACGGCCTTCTCCTCAAATTGCTCCATGCCCTTGTCATCACAGTGCTCCAAGACCCCTGTAATCACAATGCTCCATGCTCCTGTTCATCTCCATGCTCCATGAACCCTGTCATCACAATGCATCATGCCCATCATCATAATGCTTCTAGCTATTGTCAGCACAATGGAATCAAAATTCTCCATGACCTCTGTCATCACAATGCTCCATGACCTCTGTCATCACAATACTCCATGAATATTTTCAGCCCAATGCTCCATGACCATTGTCATCACAATGATCCATGCCCTTGTAATCCCAATGCTCCATTACCCCTGTATTCACAATGCTCCGTGACGCTTGTCATCACACTGCTCCGTGACACCTGTCATCACAATGCTCCATGCCTTTGTCAGCAGAATGCGACATGACATTGTCATTGCAATGCTCTATGTGCTTGTCATCACAATACTCCATTTCCATTGTCATCACAATCCTCCATGAACCTTGGGATCACATTGCTTCATGCCCTTGTCATCACAATGCTTCATGCTCCTTGAAATTAAAATGATCCATGACCTCTGCAATCACAATGCTCCAAACCCTTGTGATTCCAATGTTCCATAACACTTGTCATCACAATGCTCCATGATGCCTGTCATCACAAAATTCCATGCCCTTTTCATCACAATGCTCCATGACGTTTGTCATCACAATGTTCAGTACACTTGTCATCACAATGCTCCCTGACACTTGTCATCAGAATGCTCCTTGAAGCCTGTCACGAAAAGGCTGCATGCCTTTTTCATCAGAATTCCCCATGCCGTTTTCATCACAATGCTCCTGACCATTGTCATCACAATAATCCATGCCTTTGTCTGAAAAATGTTCCATGACCCTTGTCATCACAATGTGCCATTCGCTTTTCATCACAACGGTCCAGAAACTTGTCATTGCAATGCTCCATAAACCTTGAAATCACAATGCTCCATACACTTCCCATCAAAATGCTCTCTCACCAGTGATATCACAGTGTTCCATCACTAGTCGTCACAATACACCCTCACCCCTGTAATCACAATGTCCCATGACCCCTGTCATCACACTGCTACATCCCCTTATCATCACAATGTTCCATGACCCCTGACATCACAATGTTCTATAACCCCTGTCATCAAAATGTTCCAATACACTTTTCATCATATTGCTGCATGACCCTGTCATCAAAATACTCCCTGCCCTTCTCATCACAATGCACCATGCACTTGTCATCAAAATGCTCCATTACCTTTGTCATCACAAAGCTCCATTACCCTTGGCATCACAATGCTCCATGTCATTGTCATCACAATGCTCCATGAACCCTCTCATCACATTGCTCCATTCCCTTGTCATCACAAAGCTCCATGACACTTGTCATCACAATGCTCCATGCCCTTTTAATCACAATGCTCCAAGACCACAGTAATCACAATGCTCCATGCCCTTGTCATCAAAAAGCTCAATGACGCATGTCATCAGAATGCTCCATGGACTTCTCATTACAATGCTCCATGCCCTTGTCATCACAATGCTCCAAGACCCCTGTAATCACAATTCTCCATGTCCCTTTTCATCAGAATGCTCCATGAGACTTGTCATCACAAGTCTCCATTGTCTTCTCATAAAAGTGCTCCAGGAACTTGTCATCAAAATGCTCCATGATCCCTGTCATCACAATACTCCATGAATATTTTCAGCCCAATGCTCCATGACCTTCTCATCAAAATGCTCCATGACCCCAGTCATCACAATTGTCCATGAACATTTTCAGCCCAATTCTCCATGACCCTTGTCATCACAATGATCCATGCCCTTGTCATCCCAATGCTCCATGACCCCTGTATTCACAATGCTCCGTGACTCTTGTCATCACAGTGCTCCATGACACCTGTCATCACAATGATCCATGCCTTTGTCAGCAAAATGCTACATGACATTGTCATGACAATGCTCTATGCACTTGTCATCACAATAATCCATTACCATTGTCATCACAATCCTCCATGAAACTTGGGATCACATTGCTTCATGCCCTTGTCATCACAATGCTCCATGCTCCTTGAAATCAAAATGATCCATGACCTCTGTCATCACAATGCTCCAAACCCTTGTGATCACAATGTTCCATAACACTTGTCATCACAACGATCCATGATGCCTGTCATCACAATACTCCATGCCCTTTTCATCACAATCCTCCATGACATTTGTCATCACAATTCTCAATACACTTGTCATCACAATGCCCCATGCCTTTTTCATCACAATGCTCCATGCCATTGTCATCAAAATACTCCACAAGCTTGTCATTAGAATACTCCATGACCCTTTTCATCACAATTCTCCATGCACCTGTCAACACAATGCTCAGTGACCATTGTCATCACTATGCTCCAAGCCATTGTCATCACAATGCTCCATTACCTTTGTCATCAGAATCCTCCATGACACTTGGCTTCACAATGATCCATGCCATTTTCATCACAATGGGCCATTACATATGTCATCACAATGCTCCCTGACACCTGTCTTCACAATACTGCATGACCTGGTCATCACAATGCTCCTTGCCCTTGTCATCACAATGCGCCATTCCAACTGTCATCACAATAATCCATGAAAGTTATTAATCCAAAGCTACATTCCCTTGTCATCACAATGCTCCATGCCCTTGTTATCACAATGCTCCATGACCCCTGTCATCACAGTGCTCCATGACTCCATTCATCACAATGCTTCATGACCTTTGTCATCACAATGGTCCATGCCCTCGTCATCAACAGTCTCTGTGATATATTTAACCACAATGCTCCATGAACTTTTCATCACAATGCTCTTTGACCCTTGTCATCACAATGCTCTATGCCTTTCTCAGCACAATGCTCCATGACCCATGTCATCACAATACACCCTGCGCTTCTCATCACAGTGCTCCACAATCTTGACACCAAAATGCTCCATAAAACTTGTCATCACAATTCTCCATGCACTTTTCTTCAAAATGCTCTCTCACCACTGATATCACAATGCTACATCACTATTCATCACAATACTCCCTCATCCCTGTAATCACAATTTTCCATGACTCCTGTCTTTGCAGTGCTACATGCACTTAGCATCACAAAGTTCTATGACCCCTGACATCACAATGTTCCATAAACCCTGTCATCAAAATGCTCCATAACACTTTTCCTCAAAATGCTCAATGACCCCTGACATCACAATCTTCCATAACCGCTATCATCATAATTCTCCATGATCCTTTTCATCAAAATGCTCCATGACCCCTGACATCACAATGTTCCATAACCCCTGTCATCAAAATATTCCATGACCCTTTTCATCAAATTGCTCTATGACCCTGTAATCACAATGCTCCCTGCCCTTCTCATCACAATGCAAAACGCCCTTGTCATCAAAATGCTCCATAACCTATGTCATCACAAAGTTCCATGACCCTTGGCATCTCAATGCTCCATGCCATTGTCATCACAATGCTCCATGAACCCTCTAATCACAATGCTCCATGCCCCTTTGCATCTCAATGCTCCAAGAACCCTGTCATCAAAATGCACCATGCCCACCATCATAATGCTTCAGGCTATTGTCATCACAATGAAATCAAAATATTCGATGATCTATCTCATCACAATGCTCCAAATCCTTGTGATCACAATGTCCTATAACATTTATCATCACAACGCCCCATGAGGCTCATCATCACAATTATCCATGTTCTTCTCATCACAATGCTCCCTGACACTTGTCATCAGTATGCTCCTGGAACCCTGTCATGACAAGGCTCCATACCATTTTCATAACAATGATCCATGCCAATTTCATCACAATGCTCCAAGACACCAGTAATCACAGTGCTCCATGCCCTTGTCATCGTAATGCTCCAAGACCCCGGTAATCACAATACTCCATGCCCCTTTTCATCAGAATGCTCCATGAGACTTGTTATTACAAGGCTTCATGGTCTTCTCATCACAGTGCTCCAGGAACTTTTCATCACAGTGCTCCATTCCCTAGTCATCACAATGCTTCATGACCCCTGTCCTCACAATACTTCGTGAACATTTTCAGTCCAATTATCCAGGAACTTCTCATCACAATGCTTCATGATCCCTATCATCACAATGCTCCATGACCACTGTCATCACAACGCTCCATGACCCCTGACAACACAGTGATCCTGGACTCTTTTCATCACAATGCTCCATTCCCTAGTCATCACATTGCTCCATGAACATTTTCAGCCCAATGCTCCATGACACTTGTCATCACAAAGATCCATGCCCTTGCCATCCCAAAGTTCCATGACCCCTGTAATCACAATGATCCATGATGCTTCTCATCACAGTGCTCCATGACCCTTATCATCACAATGCTCCATGCCTGTGTCAGCAAAATGCTACATGACCTTGTCATCACAATGCTCCATTTGCTTGTCAACACAATACTCCCTTACCATTGTCATCACAAACCTCCATGAACCTTGGGATCACATTGCTTCATGCACTTGTCATCAAAATGCTCCATGCTCCTTGAAATCAAAATGATCCATGACTTCTATCATCACAATGCTCCAAACCCTTGTGATCACAATGTTCCATAACACTTGTCATCACAACGCTCCATGCCCCTGTCATCACAATGCTCATTGCCTTTTCATCACAATGATCTATGACCCCTGTCATCACAATGCTCCGTGACTCCAGTCATCACAATGCTTCATGACCTTTGTCATCACAATGGTCCATGCCCTCGTCATCACAAGGCTCTGTGACCTTTGTCACCAAAATGCTCCATGAAATTTTCATCACAATGCTCGTTGACCCTTGTCATAACAGTGCTCCATGCCTTTGTCAGCACTGTGCTCCATGACCCATGTCATCACAATGCGCCATGTGCTTGTCATCACAATTCTCCACAACCTTGTCATCACAATGCTCCATAAAACTTGTCATCACAATGCTCCATGCACTTCTTATCAAAATGCTCTCTCACGAACGATATAAAAATGTTCCCTCACTAGTCATCACAATACACCCACTCCCCTGTCATCACAATGGTCCACAACACCGTCATGAAAATGTTCCATGACTCCTGACATCACAATGTTCCATAACCCCTGTCATCAAAATGTTCCATGACACTTTTCATCAAATTGCTCCATGAATCTGTCATCACAATGCCCCCTCCCCTTCACAAGAGAATGCACCACACCCTTGTCATCAAAATGCTCCATGACCTTTGTCATCACAAAACTCCATGACCCTTGGCATCACAATGTTCCATGCCATTATCATCACAATGCTCCAAAAACCTCTCATCACATTGTTCCAAGCACTTGTCATCACAGGATCCATGATGCTTTTCATCACAATGCTCGATGCCATTCTTCTCATAATGCTCCATGTGCTTGTCATTACAATCCTCCATGAACCATGTATCACAGTGTTCTGTGCCCTTGTTATCACAGAGCTCCTTGCCCCCTCTCATCACAATAATCCATGAAACATTTCAGAACAATATTCCAAGCCCTTTTCATCACAATGAACCTAGACTCCTGTAATCATAATGCTCCATGCCCCTTTTCATCTCAATGCTCCATGAACGCTGTCATCACAATGCACCAATGTGCATCATCATAATGCTTCATGCTATTGTCATCACAATGAAATCAAAATGCTCTATGACCTCTGTCATCACAATGCTCCCAATCCTAGTGATCACAATATTCCCTAACACTTATCATCACAGCTCCCCATAACGCTTGTCATCACAATTATCCATGGTCTTCTAATCACAATGCTCTATGACATTTGTCATCACAATGCTCAATACCCTTGTCATCACAATGGTCCCTGACACTTGTCATCAGTATGCTCCTTGAACCCTGTCATGACAAGGCTCCTTGCCTTTTTCATCACAATGTTACATGCCCTTTTCTTCACAGTGCTCCAAGACCACTGTAATCACAATGCTCCATGCCCTTGTCATCACAAAGCTCCATGATGCATGTCATCAGAACGCTGCATGACATTCTCATCCCAATGTTCCATGCCCTTGTCATCACAATGCTCCAAGACCCCTGTAATCACAATGCTCCATGACCCTTTTCATCAGAATGCTCCATGAGACCTTTCATCACATGGCTCCATGGTCTTCTCATCACAATGCTCCAGTACCTTGTCATCACAATGCTCCTTGACCCCTGTCATCACATTACTCCATGAACATTTTCAGGCCAATGATCCATGACGTTCTCATCACAATGCTCCATGACCTCTGTCATCACAATGCTCCATGACCACTGTCATCACAACGCTCCACGAACCCTGACAACACAATGATCCGGGAATCTTGTCATCAAAATGCTCCATGCCCTTGTCATCCCAATGCTCCATGAACCCTGTAATCACAATGCTCCATGACGCTTGTCATCACAGTGCTCCATGAACCTTGTCATCACAATGCCTTTGACAGCAAAATGATACATAATCTTGTCATCACAATGCTCCTTGCACTTGTCATCACAATCCTCCATGACCCTTGGGATCATATTGCTTTATGCCCTTGTCATCGCTATCTTGCCTTTCTGGTTTTTACAGATTTTCGGGTGTCCTTTTTGACTGGTGGGAAGTGACAGTTCTTTGTAGTGTGGATTTGCATTGCACACGTGCTTGATTGGCCAAAACGGGCCTATGCCTTTTCTCCTGAATATATTCAGGAGAAAAGTCATACGCTGTTTTTAGCCAAGTGCATCATTCTCGAAGTTGTGATGGCTTTCCAGTGCTTTAAAGGCGATTCCAATTTACCTCTTGAAATATGTTTTGTGCAATTCTGCCACATTTTCAAGTCCACTTTGTTGCCTTCCCTCAACAGATTTTTGGAAGAGAGTAGTCCTTTATAACTCTGCAGGTTTTTGATTTGCTTTGCCCCTGAGCTGCAATTTTCAAATCCCATTATTGGGAGCTGACCGCAAATCCACAATTTTGCTTCAGGACATGTACTGGTTCCAGGGGTGGCTATACTGGTTCCCTGTGGGTGGCTGAGGCTTTGGTTAATTCTTCTTCCTGACGGGAATTTACAGTGACATGTATCCATCCAAATGCCTACATCTACTCTCTGATTGGTTCTCCCTCTTCCCTTTCATCCTCTGCACAATTAGCAAACTGTGCGAACCAGGAGGTTATAGGGGATGACTCTCCTATGTTGGGAGATTGATAGTAAAGTTGTTGGAATGCCAAACTGTAGCACAAGGAGAGGAAAAAGTAGGAGACTTTCAGAAACCTTTCACCATCACAGGGTGTCCATTCTCTAGGTTTCCCATATATGTTATAACTGTAGTGATATTCCCTTCTACCTGGAAATTTGGGACTCATGGAATGGTGACATGCATTACTACTTTAAAGGGTCTGCATTTTCTCTCCCAATCTCACCAGTCCTCCCAGTCCCAAGTGTCCAGCCTTATGTCTCATCCAGCTGTCTTTGCAGATAGGGTCATTCTATGTTTCATCAGAACCCCTGAAGGAATTGGATAAGAATTTCGCTGTTTTTTTTGTTTTCTTTTTGAAATTCATTTTTATAATGGGGTTGAGCTGATTTTCACTGTCGTGTTTATGATGGTCTAGACACACTTGATTCGCTTACAGAGGCATATCAATACATAGGTTTTAAGATTCTTACTAATCAGATATATTCCTCTGTGGGGAATAGGGGTTTTGGATCCTGTTCACTGAGGAAGGTGTCGGTCTTGTCTATTCTGTATTTGGTTTATGGAATGGTACCTGTGCTAATATCAAACTCTGGTTTTATGCATCACCCCACCTCTCCTTTCCCCTTAAGGAGGCATAAGAGTGTTTTCTAAATGTGAGACGCTGCTCTCTTTCCTAATTCAGTTCATGTGTTGTGATGTTGACATTCCCTCTGTAAGTGATATCTTATGATAAGATTATTTTTCTGTGTGACTAATTTCCCTTAGAATCATCATACCTAAATCCTCTCATTATGCTGCTACTGGCCTTATGACATTGATTTCACGTCTGAGTGATATTCCGTTGTACAAAATTACCACAAGTTCTTTATACATTTCTCTTTTTCCTGGGATACTTTAGGTGTACCGAAGTTGAGGTTCTTGTATGCAGAGCAACCCTAAAGTTTGGGGTGCCTGTGTCTTGTTGATATTTAGTCTTCCCAAGTTATATGTCCATGAGTTGAAGTCCCCTTTGCTCGGTGGCTTTGTATTTTAGATGTTTTAGGAAACAGCATACACTTCTTCAGAGTAGCTCTTGGATATTTATACCCCACCCATCAGCGTGACTGGTCTCCCTGTTTTCCATGGCCTCTCCTGCATTTTTGATTTGTACACATTTTTTGGATGGACTTTCTGAGCAGTGGAAATTGAGACTTCTTTATTGTGCGGATTTGCATTTCCCTCTTGCTTGGTTAGCCAAAAACTCTGTACGTGTTTTTTTCCTGAAGATATTCACGAAAAGAACGCATACACCCTTTTGCACAACTGCATCATTTTAGAAATTCTGCTGCTTTTCATATGCTTTAAATGTGAGTACAATCTACCTTTTGAAGAATGTTTCCTGCAATTCTGCCTCTCATTCAGAACCTCTTCGTTGCCTTACCTGAATATATTTTTGGACGTTGGTTATCATTTATATCTTTGCAGGTCTTTGAATTGTCTGCTCCTGAGCTCCATTTTGCAACTCGCTTTTTTTGTGAGCTGACTGCCAAACCATTGGATTGCTTCCGGCCCTATTCTGGTTCTGTGGAGGCAGGCTGAGCCTTTGGTTAATTCTTCTTCCTAATGGAAAATTAGAGTGACATGTGCCTGTCAAAACTCCTACAGCTAATCTCTCATTGGTTCCTCCTCTTCCCATTTATCCTCTGCAAAAAATTGCAAACTGTGTGAAACAGGAGGTTAAAGGTGCTGATTCTCCAAGTGGGGAGATTTTTTAGTAATGTGGCTGGAATGGCGAACCCCAGCACCAGGAGATCAAAAATGAGGTGCATTTTAGACACCTTTCCTGAGCACACGGTGTACATTCATCTCGGTTTCCCAGGCATGTTTTCCCTGTCAGAAGATTCCCTTGAAACTGCAGATTTGGGACCCATGGAATGGGTACCAGGCAGTATTACTTTAAAAGGTCTGCATTTCCTCACCCAGCCTCTCTAACATCTCTTAGCGTGCATAGCTTCCAGCCTTATATATCATCCTGCTGTGGGTCTACATGTGTTCAATCCATGTTACATTGTAGCCCTTCAACAAAAGTTGTAAGAATTTTTGTCTGTCTCACTGTTTTTATAAATATTTTTAAATTTATATTGGTTACAGCTGATTTTCAAAGCTCTGTTTTTTGCTGCTGTACATGCAGTTGATTCATGCACTATGTGACAACAATAAATTCTTTCTCAGATGCTTACGAGTCATATGTATTATTTTCCAGTGACTTGAGTGGACTGAGTTCAGTTCTTTGAGGTACCGTGTAGGCCTTGCCAGTTATTCAATTCGGTACTTGTAATGGTATCTTTGCTAATTTCAACCTCCTGGATAATACCTCACCATTCCCCACCTTTCCCATTTAGCAGCCTTATGTCTATTTTCTACATATTTGACTATGTTTCTGTTTTGTAGTTTATTTCATGTGTAGCCATTTTTGATTCCACCTTTAAGTGACATCTTATGATATGTGTCTTTTCCTTTCTGACATGTGTCACTTAGAATGATCGTATGTAACTCCTCCAGAGTTGTTCCAACTGGCCTTATTTCATTGATTTCGGGATGAGTAATATTGCACTCTACATAAGTACCCCATCTCTTTTATCCATTTTATCCTTCCAGGGACATTTAGGTTATATCCAAGTGGAGGCCCTTTTTAACAGAGAGGTGGTAAACGTTGTGGTTCCTGTTTACTGTCCATTTTTGTTTTTCCCATGGTATACGCCCATGAGTGCAAGTGCCCTATGCTCTGTAGCTCAGTTTTCAGATGTTTTAGCAAACACAATACACTTCTCCAGAGTGGCCGTTGGCAAATTACATTTCCACTATCAGCCTCACAGGGCTCCCTTTTCTCCTCGCCCTGTCCTGTATTTCTGGTGTTTACACTTTATGTGGATGGCCCTTCTGACTGATGTGAAGTGATACATTTTGTAGTATTGATTTCCAGTGCCCACCTGTTTGGTTGGATAAAAAGTGTGTATGGCCTTTACTTGAATATATTCAGAAAATAATGCATACGCCCTTTTGGGCCAAGTGCAACATTGGTGATGTTCAGCCCCTTTTCTTGTGCTTTAATGGGGAGTCCTTTCTACCTCTTTAAATCTGTTTCCTGCCACTCTCCCTTGCTTACAAGTCCTTTTCTGTGACTTACCTCAAGACATTTTTTGACAATAATTATTTTCAACTCTGCAGTTTCATGAATTTTAGTGCCCCCGAGTTCCATTTTTCAACTTGTGTTTTTGGAAACTGGACACAAAACAGCGGGATTTCCTCTAGCCCTATTCTGTTTCCGTGGGCAATTCTAGCCTTTGATGTAGTTGTCTTCCGGATTGGAAATTAGAGTGGCATGTGCCTGTCCAAACACCTAAGACTTGTCTCTAAATTTTTCTCATCCTTCCGCTTCATCCTCTGGACACATTCCAAACTGTGTTCAACAGGATGTTGACGGTGCTGATATCCCCAAGTGAGGAGATTGTTAGGAAAGATGCTGGAGGGGTGAACCCGAGCACCAGGCGATGAGGAGATGAGGTGCCTTTTCCAAACTCTTTCCGATCAAACGGTGTACCATCCTCTAGGTGTGACAGGCATGTTTTAGATGTAGGAAGGGTCCCGTGCATGGAAGAGGAACACCAGGGATGTTTCCAAATCAGTGCCTCCCCGAACCCCAAACTGGGGAATTTTTAAGCTACGGCTACATGTACATCCATTAAGGGCCTTGGGAAATAGGCAGAGCCCAAATTTTAGATGATTGAAATCTTCAGGTTCAGAAGCACTCACCATCGGCCTTGCTTAGGTTACATTTTATTTGTCATTGATAGATGATGTCAATAAAAATATCTATTCTTTTTCAGATTATTTCCCCTTATAGGTTATTGCAAAATATTCAGTGTAGTTCCCTGTGCTATACAGTAATTCCTTGTTGATGATCTATTTTATACATAGCAGTGTGTATGTGTTAAACCCAAACAGTTAATTTATCCCTTTTCCTAACTTTCCCCTTTGGTAATAATAAATTATAAGATTTTATACTTCTCAGAAATGGGGGAGCTGAAAGAGAGGTATCCTTTTCAATGGAAAAGCATTCAAAACAAGATTGAAGCTTCAGCCAAGAGTGTTCGATTTACATCCATGGAAATATATCACTTCATTTCTCTAATGTTGACCTGACAAATAAGACAGACATCTTCACTGAACTTGCTTATAGTAAAGTGATGGAAATATCAAATGTAAGTCTTAGAAAAACCTTATTTTACCCGAGCATTATACACTGCTCTATGTTAACTACAGTTTGGCTCACACATCTGTTCATTGAAGTTACAATGTTCTCAATTTCTGTTACTGATCCTCCAGAGTGGACCCCAACAGGAGTCCCCGAGCCCAGTGTCATTGGAGCCAAGAGATCAAGACTGAGTTTGGTTCAGAAGCAAAGGAAACATTATTTTGAAAACCGAATGGAGAGGTGAGAGCGTGCACTCCCCCACGGGCTGTGGGCTGGGCTGCTGTGTAGGGATCCCGGCAGCGTCAGTGGGAGTTAGGGGATGGAGCTCTCGAGGGCTGGGTTGGCTGCAGCTCAGGCTCTATGCCGTGGAGTCTGCATGGGACTCTGCTAGCTGAGGTGTCGACCCAGCCATTCTGCACTAGGAAATCGGGTCTGAAGTGCCGGGTGTGGGACCTCTGCATGCGGAACCCTAGGAGCACGTTAAATTAGACAAAGCACAAAGGAAAGACAGGTAAGACTTTATTTTATTGCCCAGATTCTCTTTTTATCTCCCAGGAACTTTTAATGAACGTTGCCAGAGACGAACCCCTCCTCTGCTTTTTGTTCCGTTCCTCATTCTTGGGGTGTTGAGGGTGCAGACCCCTCTTTTGTAACTGCTTCATGCTGTGGTGGGAGCCCTGATACCTGGGGCGAGGGGCAAAACGTCTCCCCACCAGCGTCCAGGTGAGGTTGATTGTCCCAAAGCCTCCTGCCTCACTTCTCGTTCGCCTGAGCACCAGCATTGGAAGTGTTATAGATTCTAATGACCTTTAAGTGTCCAGGAAAGAGATGCGCAGAGATGCTGAGGTGGCAGGTTTCACCCCACCCCACATTTGTTCGGTGACCTTAGGCTGACGTTTTTTGCCAGCCTAGATGCTCTGACCAGTAGTCTGTGCTTTCTTTAATTAGGTCCCTGAATTAATGTACAAACAGCACCATGTGTCAGAGCCCTGCCCGTGCAACTCCCAGACAGTCCAGTGTCAGTGGTGATCCAGGACCATGACGTCCACTGAGTCAACGGCCTTTAGAAGTAGCCAGCAGTCCAGCCGTTCATATTGGCCACAATCACAGCGGTGTCTGTAGGGTTTTCTATGGTGAAAGCGTGATATACGTTTCCGCAGCCAAGCTTATTATCTCCCCTCTGGGTGCAGTAAGTCCTGCAAGCAGTAGTCTGCTCTTTCGGGGCACAGTCTTGTTGTTTTCTGAGAGAAACTCCAGGTCAAGTGATGGTCACACAAGTCATCTTGGGGACCCGTTGCCCCCATTTGTCTCTCTGAAGGTAGGAGTTGGAGGGCCTCCTCACTCGGGGTCAGTGTGTCCACAGAGCGACCCCTGCAACTTCAGGGCATGATGGGTGGTTAGGATCACGACGTGGGGTCCTTTTCCCTTAGGAGGGAGCTGGCCTTGCAGGCTGCTGATTTCTAGCTTTTTAGATACCCCAGTATCCTGGCCTGATGAGTCGGTGGGCAAAGCCCTTGGTGACCATAGTTTATCATACCTGAAGGGCATTCTTGTGTTGCTCCATTTCAAGTGGTCCCAGTTTTTGCACTAAGGCTCCAAGGGCAATTAACCTTTGACCGGGTATGTAAAGGTCAAAGGGTTTAGCTAAATTAGGGAGTTCCTGGTCAAGGGTCTAAATTGACTGCTCTTTCCATTCTTGAAAGGCTGCTTCTGGATTCTATACAAAAGGGTCATCATCTTTTCGTGTCAGTGTTTCATGTAGAGGCCCAGCTATCAGACTGTAGTTAGGGATCCAGATGCAGAAAACCTTGGCCGCCCCAGGAACCCCTAAGCTGTCTTCTAGTTTTAGAAGAGGAAAGGCTGCAAATGGCTTCTTCCCTATCCTGGGATGCGTTTCTCCGAATATCTGTGAGAATGAAGCCCAGGCATGTCACCTGAGCCTGGGATATTTGAACCTTTTTCTTGGACACCTTCTATCCTTTCTTGGCTAGGTAGTTCAGAGGCATCTTTAGTAGGCCTGGCGATCAGAATGTCATCTGCATATTGAAGGAGGGTTCTCTTTTACAGAGGTAGAACGTTTAGGTCATTAGAGGATATTTCCCCAATGATGGTGTGGGGATTTTTGAACCATTGGGGCAGGACGGCCCAGCATTATTGCTTTTGTTGCATGTTGTGTCCTGCCACTCACAAGCCAAAAATTCTTATGACTCTGAGATGAATGGAATACAGAAGAAGGCATCATTGAAGTGTAATACAGAATGCCATGGCCTGGTGGATGGTAGAATGAGCAGCAGGGTGTAGGAAATAGGAGCTACTGGATGTATATCCTCGGTGGCTTCACTCACTGTCCTGATATCATTTACCAGGTCTCCAGCAGCCCATGGGGCTCTCGTGGTCAGGCAAATCCCAGGATATGGAGCTCACCTGGGCTGCATCCCGCACCCCACTGCCCACGGGGCTCTCGTGTTCAAGTCCCTCACAGGGTATGGAGCTCATCTGTGCAGCTACCCAGCAGCCCATGGGGCTCTCATAGTCAGGCCCTTCCCAGGATACGGAACTCCCCTGGGCAGGTACCCCAGCAGGGCTGGACACACAGGAACTGCGCACATAGCCCACCTTGCAGAGAACCCCCAGCTCACCTGTCGCTCACAGCTGACACAGAACACCTCAGAGCAGGACTTGAACTAACAAACAGCAGCTCTGACAGGTCTGTGACCCTGGCTATCACTCTGTGCAGCCTCTCTCTGCCTGGTCTTCCAGACACTTCCACTGCAGCCAGGGCACCAGGCCTCTGTCTCCACCCACCATCACTCCTCTCCCTGACTCCTGGGTTCCTCTCATTAGCATAGGGTCTTCTTGAAGTTGTTTTCCACTCATGGACCAGATAAAATGATAAGAAAACAAGCCGCAGCTGCAGCCCCTTGTCTAGCCTGACTCTCAAGAGTCCACACCTGTTCCTTGGGACTGACCCGTTTAGCAAGGTTCATTTTCTGCTACTGTGAGCCCCTGAGGAGTGAGGATTGGCTGATTTGGGCAGCCTGACACTGCCTGCCAGCCCCCCACCCACAGGTGTGCCTGGGTTGAGGTCAATATAAACACCTCTCTAGTCAGCAAGAGCCACTGTAGCTGTGCCTGACGCCATATTCTCTGCCCCGTGAGCAGTGTCGGGGCTGGGGTGTTGGGAGGGAGTGAGGGACCGTAGCTTTGTGGGTGGCCCAGTGTGATTTGGGCTGTGCTGGACATTCTGCACGAGTTGCCAGACTGTCACCTGCTAAAGAAGAGGATGTGTCACACATACCTGCCACTGGAATTTCTCCCCAGGCAGTGGTGAGGAAGTTAAAAAGCAGTGGGGGCCGTGGCAGGAGGGGTATCTGAAGCAGGGAAATGGAAAGATTCCAGAAGAGCATCTGGGGCCAGGACCATCCTGGCTGGCCTGCAGGCACCAAGTCGGCCTGCGTGCTCTCGCTAGTGTGGCTCCACAGCCCTTCCTCTAGGCTTGCAAGTGCTTGTACATATTCAGGTGTTTTACCTGGAAAGGGTGGGAAGAGTTCAGCTGCAGCAGGATTGGGGCTCAGCTCACATTTACTCACAGACGCCTCGCCACATTCCCCCAGCTTTGCAATGAGGATGCTCCTTGTGGGGGGGAGCACTGCTGACTGCATGGGTGACGATTTCCCACCTTTGACCAACATAAGAATTTATTACCACTGGAGCAAGTGCCCTGATACGATTTTCCTCTGTATAACTGGTGAGTTCTTTTTTTATTTTTTATTTTTTCTTTTTTTTTCCTTTTTGGTTCAAGTTAGATTTTATTTATTCCTCTTATTTTTTAATTTGGAGATATAAACATGGAAATAATGCATTAATATAAAGACGTCTAGGTGAAGGGAAAAACTTTTTTTCTGTTTTATTTTATTAAATGTTATTTATTTATTTTTATTTTTTTAAATTTATTTCTTTTACACAGCAAGTTCTTATTGGATATCTATTTTATACATATAAGTGTGCACATGTGAATCCCAGTCTCCCAATTCATCCTACCACCACCCTCACATGGTGTTCCCTCCTTGGTGTCCATATGTTTGTTCTCTACATCTGTGTCTCTATCTCTGCCCTGCACTCCGGTTCATCTGTACCATTTTTCTAGGTTCCACATATATGCATTAATATACAATATTTGTTTTTCTCTTTCTGACTTACTTCACTCTGTATGACAGTCTCTAGATCCATCAAGGTCTCTACAAATGACACAATTTCATTCCTATGTATGGCTGAGTAATATTCCATTGTATATATGCACCACGTCTTTATTCATTCGTCTGTCTGTGGGCACTTAGTTTGCTTCTATTACCTGTCTATTTTAAATAGTGCTGAAGTGAACATTGTGGTGAATGTGTCTTTTTGATTTATGGTTTTCTCTGGGTATATGCCCAGTAGTGGGATTGCTGGATTATATGGTAATTCTATTTTTAGTTTTTTAAGGAACCTCCATACTGTTCTCCATAGAGACTCTATCAATTTACATTCCCAACAATAGTGGAAGAAGGTTCCTTTTCTCCACACCCACTCCAGCATTTGTTGTTTGTAGATTTTCTGATGATGCCCATTCTAACAGGTATGACGTGATACCTCATTGTATTTTCGATTTCCATTTCTCTAATAATTAGTGATGTTCAGCAGATTTTCATGTGCGTACTGGCCATCTCTGTGTCTTCTTGGAAGAAATATCTATTTAGATCTTCTTCCATTTTTGTATTGGGTTGTTTGTTTTATTAATATTGAGCTGCATGAGCTGTTTATATATATTGGAGATTAATCATTTGTCCATTGATTCGTTTGCAAATAGTTTCTGCCATTCTGAGGGTTGACTTTTCGTCTTGTTTGTAGTTTCCTTTGCTTTGCAAAAGCTTTTACGTTTCATTAGGTCCCATCTGTTTACTTTTCTTTTTTATTTCATTACTATAGGAGGTGGATCAAAAAAGATCTTGCTGTGATTTACGTCAGAGTATCCTTCGTAAGTTTTCCTCTCAGAGTTTTATACTGTCTGGTCTTTCATTAAGGTATCTAATCCATTTTGAATATATTTTTATGTATGGTGTTGTGGAGTGTTCTAATTTCATTCTTTTACATGTAGCTGTCCATATTTCCCAGCACCAATGATTGAAGAGACTCTCTTATCTCCATTGTATAGTCTTGCCTCCTTTGTCATAGATTAGTTGACCATAGGTGTGTAGGTTTATCCTTGGGCTTTCTTTTTTTTTCCTTTTACACGTTTATTGGAGTATAATTCCTTTACAATGGAGTGTTCGTTTCTGCTATATAACAAAGTGAATCAGCTATACATATACAAATATCACCAGATCCCCTCCCTCTTGCATCTCCCTCCCACACTCCATATCCCACCCCTTTATGTGGTCACAAAGCACCGAGCTGATCTCCCTGTTCTTTGTGACTGCTTCCCAGTAGCTATCAGTGTTACATTTGGTAATGTATTTATGTCCATGCCACTCTCTCACTTTGTCCCAGCTTACCCATCCCCCTTCCGGTGTCCTCAAGTCCTTTCTCTATATCTGTGTCCTTAATCCTGTCCTGCCACTAGGTTCTTCAAAATCTTTTTTTTTTCTTCATTAGAATCCATATATCTCTGTTAACATACAGTATTTGTTTTTCCCTTTCTGACTTACTTCACTGTGTAGGACAGATTCTAAGTCCATCCACCTCAGTACAAATAACTCAGTTTTGCTTCTTTTTATGGTTGAGTAATATTTGATTGTATATATGTGCCACATCTTCTTTATCCATTCATCTGTCGATGGACACTTAGGTTGCTTCCATGTCCTGGCTAATGCAAATAGAGCTGCAATGAACATTTTTGTACATAACTCTTTTTGAATTATGGTTTTCGCAAGGCAAATGCCCAGTAGTTGGATTGTTGTGTCGTATAGTACTTCTGTTGATAGTTATTTAAAGGAACCTCCGTACTGTTCTCCCTAGTGCCCATATCAATTTACATTCCCACCCACAGTGCAAGTGTGTTCCCTTTTCTCCAATAAAGGCCTCTCCAGCATTTATTGTTTTGTAGATTTTTTTCATGATTGCCACTCTGGCTGCTGTTAGGTGATACCTCATGGTAGTTTTGATTTGCATTTCTCTAATGATTAGTGATGTTCAGCATACTTTCATATGTTTCTTGGTAATCTGTATATCTTCTTTGGATAAATGTCTATTAGGTCTTCTGCCCGTTTTTGGATTGGGTTGTTTGTTTTTTGTGATATTGAGCTACATGAGGTGCTTGTAATGTTTGGAGATTAATCCTTTGTCAATTGCTTCATTTGAAAATATTTTCTCCCATTCTGAGGGTTGTTTTTGCATCTTGTTTATGTTTTCCTGTACTGTGTAAAAGCTTTTAAGTTTCATTAGGTCCCATTTGTTGATTTCTGTTTTTATTTCCATTTTTCTAGGAGGTGGGTCCAAAAGGATCTTGCTGTGATTTATGTCATAGAGTGTTCTGCCTATGGTTTCCTCTAAGTGTTTTATAGTGTCTGGTCTTATATTTAGATCTCTAATCAATTTAGAGTCTATTTTTGTGTATGGTGTTATGGAGTGTTCTGATTTCATTCTTTTATGTGTAGGGGTCCAGTTTTTCCAGCACCAATTACTGAAGAGACTGTCTTTTCTCCATTGTATATCCTTAGCTCCTTTGTCATAGATGAGATAGCCATAGGTATGTAGGTTTATCTCTGGGCTTTCTGTCCTGTTCCATTGATCTGTGTTTATGCCAATCTACATACACTTGATTCCATTATGGAGACATATAAATACATAGGTTTCAAGGTTATTACCAGTCAGATATATTCCTCTTCAGTGAATAGGGTGTTTTGTGTCCAGTTCATTGAGAAAGGAGTAGGTCTTGTCTATTACATATTTGGTATATGGAATGGGATCTGTGCTAATTTCAAACTCTGCTTTTACATATCACCCCACGTCACCTTTCCCCTTAAGGAGGCATAAGTGTGTTTTCTAAATGTGTAACTCTGTTCTCTTTTGAAATTCAGTTCATGTGTGGCCATGTTTACATTCCCTCTATAAGTGATATATTACAATAAGTTTCTTTTCCTTTGTGGCTCATTTCACTTAGCATCATCGTACCTAAAGCCACTCATTATGCTGCTATTGGCCTTATGACATTGATTTTATGTCTGAGTGACATTCCATTGTATATAAGTACCACAAATCTATATCCATTTTTTTTTCTTTTACTGGGATATTTAAAGTGTACCGAAGTCGAGGTTCTTGTAAACAGAGCAGCCCTAAAGATTGGGCTGGCTGTGTGTTGTGGATTTTTAGTTTTCCCAAAATACACGGCCATCAGTGGAAGTGTGCTATGCTCTGTAGCTCTGTTTTAGAAAACAACATACAGTTCTCCAGAGAGGCTGTTGGCAATTTACATCCTGTCCATCGGCGTAACCAGGCTCCCTTTTCTCCATGGCCTGTCCTGCATTTGTGGTTTTTACACTATTTGTGGATGGCCCTTTTGACTGGAGGTAAGGGACACTTCTCTGTAGTGTGGATTTCCAATGACTGATGGCTTGCTTGGCGAAAAAGGGTGTATGCATTTTTTCCCTAATATATTCAAGAAAATACGCATACTCCCTTTTCAGCCAAGAGCAACATTGTCGAAGTTCTGTCGCTTTTCATGTGCTTTAAAGACGACTCCACTCTACCTCTTGAAATCTGTTTCCTTCAATTCTGCCTTGCATTCAAATCCTCTTCACTGCCTTACCTCAATATAGTTCTGGATGATAGTTGTCCTTTATAACTCTGCAAGTTTTTGAATTGCTGTGCCCCTGATTTCCATTTTTCAACTCGCCTATTTGTGAGCTGGCTGAAATACCGCAGGATGGCTTTAGGCCCTAGTCTGGTTCCTGGGCTTCAGGCTGAGCCTTTGGTTAATTCTTCTTCCTGATGGGAAACTAGAGTGACATGTGCCCATCCAAACACCTACAGCTTATCTCTCATTTATTTCACCTCTTCCTGTTCATCCGCTGCACAATTTGCAAACTGTGGATAACAGGAGGGTAAAGACGCGGACACTCCAAGTGGGGAGATTTTGAGTAATGCAGATGGAATGGCGAAGCCGAGCACGACAAAAGGAAAAATGAGGTACCTTTTAGAAAACTTTCCCAATTACACAGTGTACCATCCACTGGGTTTCCCATGCATGATTTAACTGTAGGAGGATTCCCTTACACCTGGAGAGTTGGGACCACTAGAATGGGTAGCACACCGTATTGCTCTAAGTGGTTCTCTTTTGCTCACACAACCTCAGCAATCTTGTCAGCCCCAAGTGTCCAGTCTTATGTCTCATCCAGCTGTGGGTGTAAAGGTGTACAATCCAAGTTGCATCACAGGCCCTGAACGTAAATTGTAAGACTTTCTCACTGTTTCGCTGTTTTTGCATTTTGCTTTTGCAATTTATTTTTATAAAGGGGTTTACCTGAATTTCAGTGCTGTGTTCATGCCGTTATACACACACATGATTCCTTTATGGAGACATGAGAATACATATGTTTTAAAATTCTTAGAGTCATATATATTCCTCTGAAATGAATAAGGGTTGTTGAGTCCAGTTCATTATGCCGGGAGTAGGTGCTGTCTATTAAATACTTGGTTTATGTAACGGTATGTGTGCTAATTTAAAACTGTGGTTTTATGCATCACCTCACCTCGCCTTTCCCATTCAGCAGGAAGAAGATTCTTTTCTAAATGTGTGACTCTGTTGTGTTTCTAATTCAGTTGATGTGTAGTCATGTGTACACTCCCACAATGAGTGATATCTTATGATAAGACTCATTACTCTGTTATCTTTCCTAAATCAGTTCATGTGTAGCCATGTTTTCAGGACCTTCATAAGTGATATCTTATGATAAGTTTCTTTTTCTGTGTGACTTATTTCACTTAGAATCATCGTACCTGAGTCCACTCATTTTGCTGCTACTGGCCTTATGACATTAATGTCATGGCTGAGGGATATTCCATCGTACGTAAGTACCACAATTTCTTGAAACATTTTTGTCTTTCCTGGGATATTTAAGGTGTACCCAAGTTGAGGTTCTTGTAAGCAGTGCAGCCCTAAATTTGGGCATGGATGTGTCTTATCGATTTTCAGTTTTCCAAAGGTATATTCCCTAGACGGGAACTGCCCTTGGATTATTAGCTCTGTTGTTTATTTGATATAGGGAACACAATGCACTCCTCCAGAGAGGTAGTTGGCAATTTATATCCTGCCCTTTAGACTAACAAGGTTCAGTGATCTCCAGGGCCTGTCTTGACTTTCTGGTTTCTACATATTTTTCGGATATCCCTTTTGACCTGTGGGAAGTGATCGTTCTTTTAGTGAAGATTTGCATTGCCCGATTGCTTGGTTGGCCAAAAAGGGCATATGCTTTCTTTCCTGAATATATTCAGGATAAAACACATACGCCCTTTTTGGCCAAGTGCATCACTGTCGAAGTTGTGCCCCTCTTCCTGTGCTTCAAAGGCGATTCCAATGTACTTCATGAAATCTGTTTCCTGTTATTCTGCCTCATTTTCAAATCCGCCTCATTGCCTTCCCTCAATAGATTTAAGGACGAATGTTGTCCTTTATTACTCTGCCAATTTGTGAATTGCTGTGACCCTGAGCTCCATTTTTCAGCTAGTTTTTTTGTGATCTGACCGCAAATCCACAATTTGGGTTCAGGACTTATACTCGTTCCTACAGGCAGGCTGAGACTTTGGTTAATTCTTCTTCCTGATGGGAAATTAGAGTGACATGTACCCGTCAAAATGCCTAACAACTACTCTCTAATTGGTTCTCCCTCTTCGCTTTCATCCTCTGCCAAATTGGTAACCTGTGCGAACCAGGACGTTAAAGGGGATGTCTCTCCAAGTAGGGATATTGATAGTAAAGCAGTTAAAAGGTCAAACCGGCGCACCAGGAGAGGGACTATTCGTTGAGTTTTAGATACCATTCGTATCCACAGTGTGTCCATTCTCTAGGATTCCCGTACATGTTATAGCTCTAGTAATAATCCCTTCAACCAGGAGAGTTGGGACCAATGCAATATGTGCAACGCATTATTGCTTTAAAGGGTCTTCATTTGCTCACCCAATCTCACCAATCCTCTCAATCACAAGTATCCAGCCATAAGACACATCCAGCTGTCATTGTAGATATGGTCATTTCAGGTTTCATCAGAGCCCCTGAAGGAATTGTAAAGAATTTCCCTGTTTTTTGTTTTGTTTTTAAAATTCCTGTTTATAGTGGGTTTGAGCTGATTCTCAGGGCCATGTTTATGCCAGTCGAGACAAACTTGAATCCCTTATGGACACATTTCAATACATAGGTTTTAAGATTCTTACTAGTCATATATATTCCTCTGCGGGGAATATGGGGTGTTGAGTCCCTTTCACTTAGGAAGGTGTAGGTCTTGTCTATCCCCTATTAGGGTTTTGGATTGGTACATGTACTAATATCAAACTCTGGTTTTATGCATCACCCCACCTCTCCTTCCCCCTTAAGCAGGCATAAGAGTGTTTTCTAAATGTGAGACTCTGTTCTCTTTCCTAACTCAGTTCATGTGTAGCCATGTTTACATGATCTTCATAAGTGATATCTTATGATACGTTTATTTTTCTGTGTGACTTATTTCACTTAGAATCATCGTACCTGAATCCACTCATGTTGCTGCTACTTGTCTTATGACATTGATTTCATGGCTGAGGGATATTCCATCATACGTAAGTACCACAATTTTTTGAACCGTTTTTATATTTCCAGGGATATTTAAGGTGTACCCAAGTTGAGGTTCTTGTAAGCAGTGCAGGCCTAAATTTTGGGGTGGCTCTCTCTTATTGATTTTCAGTTTTCCCAAGGTATATTCCCTAGACTGGAAATGACCTTGGCTCTGTAGCTCTGTTGTTTACTTGTTTAGGGAACACAATGCACTCCTCCAGAGAGGCAGTTGGCAATTTACATCCCACCCATCAGCACTACAAGGCTTCCTGTTCTCCAGGGCCTCTCTTGCCTTTCTGAATTTTACCCATATGGTGGATGACCCTTTTGACCAGTGGGAAGTGATACTTCTGTGTAGTGAATACTTGCATTGCCCACTTGCTTGCTTGGCCAAAAAGGGCTTATGCGTTTTCTCCTGAATATACTCAGGAGAAAACACATACACCCTTTTTGGCCAAGTGCATCATTGTCGAAGTTGTGCCCCTCTTCCTGTGCTTTAAAGGCAATTCCAACGTACCTCTTGAAATCTGTTTCCTGCTATTCTGCCTCACTTTCAAGTCCGCCTCGTTGCCTTCCCTCAACAGATTTTTGGATGATAGTTGGCCTTTATAACTCTGCCAGTTTGTGAATTGCTCTGCCCCAAAGCTCCATTTATTAAATCATTTTTTGTGAGCTGAACACAAGTCCAATATTTTGGTTCAGGACCTATACTGGTTTTTGGTGGGTGGCTGAGACTTTGGTAAATTCTTCTTCCTCCCAGGAAATAAGAGTGACAGGTGCCCGTCCAAATGGCTAACAGCTACTCTCTCATTGGTTCTCCATCTTCCCTTTCATCCTTTTCCAAATTGGCAACCTGAGCACACCAAGAGGTTAAAGGTGCTGTCTCTCCAAGTTGGGAGATTGATAGTAAAGCTGTAGGAAAGTCAAATTGGAGCACCAGGAGAGGCACTATTCTTTGAGTTTTAGAGACTTTTCGTATTCACTGTGTGTCCATTCTCTAGGTTTCCCGTACATGTTATAGCTGTAGTAATATTCCCTTCAACCTGGAGAGCTGGGACCCATGGAATGGGTGCCATGCATTATTGCTTTAAAGGGTCTGCATTTGCTCACCCAATCTCACCAATTCTCTCAGTCCCATATGTCCAGCCTTATGCCACATCCAGCTGTCGTTGTAGATAGGGTCATTCCAGGTTTCAACAGAGACCCTGAAGGAATTGTAAAGAATTTCCCTGTTATTTTGTTTTGTTTTCGAAATTCCTTTTTATAGTGGTTTTGAGCTGATTCTCACTGCCATGTTTATGACAGTCTAGACACACTTGATTCCCTTACAGAGACATATCAATTCATAGGTTTTAAGATTCTTACTAGTCAGATATATTCTTCTGCGGGAAATATGGGGTTTTGAGTCCCTCTCACTGAGGAAGTTTTAGTTATTGGCTATTCCATAGTTGGTTTTTGGAACGGTACCTGTGCTTATATCAAACTCTGGTTTTATGCATCACCCCACCTCTCCTTCCCCCTTAAGGAGGCATGTGAGTGTTTTCTAAATGTGAGACTCTGTTCTCTTTCCTAACTCAGTTCATGTGTAGCCATGTTTACAGGATCCTCATAAGTGATATCTTATGATAAGTTTCTTTTTCTGTGTGACTTATTTCACTTAGAATCATCGTACCTGAATCCACTCATTTTGCTGCTACTGGTCTTATTACATTGATTTCGTGGCTGAGGGATATTCCATCGTACGTAAGTACCACAATTTTTTGAACCATTTTTATATTTCCTGGGATATTTAAGGTTTACCCAAGTTGAGGTTCTTGTAAAGCAATGCAGCCCTAAATTTGAGTGTGGCTCTGTCTTATTGATTTTCAGGTTTCCCAAGGTATATTCCCTAGACTGGAAGTGCCCTTGGCTCTGTAGCTCTGTTGTTTACTTTTTTAGGGAACACAATGCACTCCTCCAGGGAGACAGTTGGCAATTTACATCTCGCCAATCGGCATAACAAGGCTCCCTGTTCCACAGGGCCAGTCTTGCCTTTCTGGTATTTACCCATATTGTGGATGTCCCTATTGCCCGGTGGGAAGTGATACTTCTTTGTAGTGCAGATTTGCATTGCCTGCTTGCTTGCTTGGCCAAAAAGGGCGTTTGCGTTTGCTCCTGCATATATTCAGGAGAAAATGCATACGCCCTTTTTGGCCAAGTGCATCATTGTCTAAGTTGTGCCCCACTTCCTGTGCCTTACAGGTGATTCCAAAGTACCTCTTGAAATCTGTTTTCTGTTATTCTGCCTCGCTTTCAAGTCCACCTCGTTGCCTTCCTTCAACAGATTTTTGGATGATAGTTGTCCTTTATTACTTTGCCAGTTTGTGAATTGCTGTACCCTTGAGCTCCATTTTTCAACTCGTTTTTTGTGAGCTGAACGCATGTCCAATATTTTGGTTCAGGAACTATACTGGTTCCCAGTGGGTGGTTGCCACTTTGGTTAATTCTTCTTCCTGCCAGGAAATTACAGTGACATATACCCGTCCAAATGCCTAACAGCTACTCTCTCATTGGTTCTCCCTCTTCCCTTTCATCCTCTGCCAAATTGGCAACCTGTGAGAACCAGGAGGGTAAAGGGGCTGTCTCTCCAAGTTGGGAGATTGATAGTAAAGCAGTTGGAAAGTCAAACTGGAGCACCAGGAGAGGGACTATTCGTTGAGTTTTACAAACCTTTCGTATTCACAGTGTGTCCATTCTCTAAGTTTCCCATACATGTTATAGCTGTAGTAATATTCCCTTCAACCTGGAGAGTTGGGACCCATGGAATGGGGGCCATGCATTATTGATTTAAAGGGTCTGCATTTGCTCACCCAATCGCACTGTTCCCCTCAGTCCCAAGTGTCCAGCCTTATGCCACATCCAGCTGTCATTGTAGACAGGGTCATTCCAGGTTTCATCAGAGACCCTGAAGGAATTATAAAGAATTTCCCTGGTTTTTTGTTTTGTTTTAGAAATTCTTTTATAGTTGGTTTGAGCTGATTCTCGCTGCCCTGTTTATGCCAGTCTAGACACACTTGATTCAATTCCGGAGACATATCAATGCAAAAGTTTAAGATTCTTACTAGTCAGATATATTCCTCTGTGGGAAATATGGGGTTTTGAGTCCCTATCACTGAGGAAGGTATAGGTAGTTCTTGTCTATACAATAGCTGGTTTTTGGAACGGTACCTGTGCTTATATCAAACTCTGGTTTTATGCTTCACTCCACCTCTCCTTCCCCCTTAAGCAGGCATACGAGTGTTTTCTAAATGTGAGACTCTGTTCTCTTTCCTAACTCAGTTCATGTGTAGGCATGTTTACAGGATCTTCATTAGTGATATCTTATGATAAGCTTCTTTTTCTGTGTGACTTATCTCACTTAGAATCATCGTACCTGAATCCACTCATTTTGCTGCTACTGGTCTTATGACATTGATTTCATGGCTGAGGGATATTCCATCGTACATAAGTACCACAATTTTTTGAACCATTTTTATATTTCTTGGGATATTTAAGGTGTACCCAAGTTGAGGTTCTTGTAAGCAGTGCAGCCCTAAATTTTGGTGTGGCTCTGTCTTATTGATTTTCAGGTTTCCCAAGGTATATTCCCTAGACTGGAAGTGCCCTTGGCTCTGTAGCTCTGTTCTTTACATGTTTTAGGGAACACAATGCACTCCTGCAGTGAGGCAGTTGGCAATTTACATCCCGCCCATCAGCATAACAAGGCTCTTTGTTCTCCAGGGGCTGTCTTGCCTTTCTGGTTTTTACCCATTTTGTGGATGTCCCTTTTGAACAGTGGGAAGTGATACTTCTTTGTAGTGCAGATTTGTGTTGCCCGCTTGCTTGCTTGATCAAGAAGGGCGTATGTGTTTTCTCCTGCATATATTCAGGAGAAAATGCATACGCCCTTTTTGGCCAAGTGCATCATTGTCAAAGTTGTGCCCATCTTCCTGTGCTTTACAGGTGATTCCAACGTACCTCTTGAAATCTGTTTCCTGCTATTCTGCCTCGCTTTCAAGTCCGCCACGTTGCCTTCCCTCAACAGAGTTTTGGATGATAGTTGTCCTTTTTTACTCTGCCAGTTTGTGAATTGCTGTGCCCTTGAGCTCCATTTATCAACTCGTTTTTTGTGAGCTGAACGCATGTCCAAAATTTTGGTTCAGAACCTATACTGGTTCCAGGTGGGTGGCTGCAACTTTGGTTAATTCTTCTTTCTGCCGGGAAATTAGAGTGTCATATGCCCGTCCAAATGCCTAACAGCTACTCTCTCATTGGATCTCCCTCTTCCCTTTCATCCTCTGCCAAATTGGCCACCTGTGAGAACCAGGAGGTTAAAGGGGCTGTCTCTCCAAGTTGGGAGATTGATAGTAAATCAGTTGGAAAGTCAAACTGGAGCACCAGGAGAGGGACTATTTGTTGAGTTTTAGAGACCTTTCCTATTCACAGTGTGTCCATTCTCTAGGTTTCCCGTACATGTTATAGCTGTAGTAATATTCCCTTCAACCTGGAGAGTTGGGAACCATGGGATAGGTGCCATGCATTATTGATTTAAAGGGTCTGCATTTGCTCACCCAATCTCAACAATCCCCTAAGTCCCAAGTGTCCAGCCTTATGCCACATCCAGCTGTCATTGTAGACAGGGTCATTCCACGTTTCATCAGAGACCCTGAAAGAATTGCAAAGAATTTCACTGTTTTATTGTATTGTTTTTGAAATTCCATTTTATAGTGGGTTTGAGCTGATTCTCGCTGCCATGTTTATGCCTGTCTAGACACACTTTATTCCCTTACGGAAACATATCAATACATAGGTTTTAAGATTCTTAGTAGTCAGATATATTCCTCTTCGGGAAATATGGGGTTTTGAGTCCCTTTCACTGAGGAAGGTATAGGTAGGTCTTGTCTATTCCATAGTTGGTTTTTGGAACGGTACCTGTGCTTATATCAAACTCTGGTTTTATGCATCACCCCACCTCTCCTTCCCCCTTAAGCAGGAATAAGTGTGTTTTCTAAATGTGAGACTCTGTTCTCTTTCCTAACTCAGTTCATGTGTAGCCATGTTTACAGGATCTTCATAGGTGATATCTTATGATAAGCTTCTTTTTCTGTGTGACTTATTTCACTTAGAATCATCGTACCTGAATCCACTCATTTTGCTACTACTAGTCTTATGACATTGATTTCATGGCTGAGGGATATTCCATCGTACATAATTACCACAATGATTTGAACCATTTTTATATTTCCTGGGATATTTCAGGTGTACCTAAGTTGAGGTTCTTGTAAGCAGTGCAGCCCTAAATTTGAGGGTGGCTCTGTCTTATTGATTTTCAGTTTTCCCAAGGTATATTACCTAGACTGGAAGTGTCCTTGGCTCTGTAGCTCTGTTGTTTACTTGTTTTAGGGAACACAATGCACTCCTCCAGTGAGGCATTTGGCAATTTACATCCCGCCCAACTGCATAACAAGGCTCCCTGTTCTCCAGGGCCTGTCTTGCCTCTCTGGTATTTACACATTTTGTGGATGTCGCTTTTGACCGGTGGGGAGTGATACTTCTTTATAATGCAGATTTGCATTGCCCCCTTGCTTGCTAGGCCAAAAAGTGTGTATGCGTTTTGTCCTTAATATATTCAGGAGAAAACGCATATGCCGTTTTTGGCCAAGTGTATCACTGTCTAAGTTGTGCCCCTCTTCATGTGCTTTACAGATGATTCCAACGTACCTCTTGAAATCTGTTTCCTGCTATTCTGCCTCGCTTTCAAGTCCCCCTCATTGCCTTCCCTCAGCAGATTTTTGGACGATAGTTGTCCTTTATTACTCTGCCAGTTTGTGAATTGCTGTGCCCCTTAGCTTCATATTTCAACGCGTTTTTTGTGAGCTGAACGCAATTCCACAATTTTGATTCAGGACGTAATCTGGATCCTGGGGGGTGGCTGAGACTTTGGTTAATTCTCCTTCTTGCCGGGAAATTAGAGTGACATATGCCCGTCCAAATGCCTAACAGCTACTCTCTTATTGGTTCTCCCTCTTCCCTTTCATCCTCTGCCAAATTGGCAACCTGTTCGAACCAGGAGGTTAAAGGGTCTGTCTCTCCAAGTTGGGAGATTGATAGTAAAGCAGTTGGAAAGTCAAACCGGAGCACCAGGAGAGGGACTATTAGTTGAGTTTTAGAAACCTTTCGTATTTACAGTGTGTCCATTCTCTAGGTTTCCCGTACATGTTATAGCTGTAGTAATATTGACTTCAACCTGGAGAGTTGGGACACATGGAATGGGTGCCACACATTATTGCTTTAAATAGTGTGCATTTGCTCAACCAATCTCACCAATCCTCTCAGTGCCAAGTGTCCAGCCTTTTGCCATATCCAGCTGTCATTGTAGATAGGGTCATTCCAGGTTTCATTAGAGCCCCTAAAGGAATTGTAAATAATTTCCATGTTTTTCGTTTTTTTTTTTTTTTTTGAAATTCCTTTTTATAGTGGGTTTGAGCTGATTCTCACTGCAATGATTATGCCAGTCTAGACACACTTGATTCCATTACGGAAACATATCAATACATAGGTTTTAATATTCTTACTAGTCAGATATATTCCTCTGTGGGAAATATCGTGTTTTGAGTACCTTTCACTGAGGAAGGTGTAGGTCTTGTATATTCCATAGTTGGTTTTTGGAATGGTACGTGTGGTTATATCAAATGCTGGTTTTCTGGAGCACCCCACCTCATCTTCCCGCTTAAGCAGGCATAAGAGTGTTTTCTAAATGTGAGACTCTGTTTGCTTTCCTAACTCTTTTCATGTGTAGCTATGTTTAGAGGACCTTCATAAGTGATATCTTATGATAAGTTTATTTATCTGTGTGACTTATCTCAGTTAGAATCATCGTACCTGAATCCACTCATTTTGCTGCTACTGGTCTTACGACATGGATTTCATGGCTGAGGGATATTCCATCGTACGTAAGTACCACAATTTTTTGAACCATTTTTATATTTCCTGGGATATTTAAGGTGTACCCAAGTTGAGGTTCTTGTAAGCAGTGCAGCCCTAAATTTTGGGGTGGCTCTGTCTTACTGATTTTCTGCTTTCCCAAGATATATTCCCCAGACTGGAAGTGCCCTTGGCTCTGTAGCTCTGTTGTTTACTTGTTTTAGGGAACAGAATGCACTCCTCCAGAGAGGCAGTTGGCAATTTACATCCCGCCCATCAGCATAACAAGGCTCCCTGTCCTCCAGGGCCTGTCTTGCCTTTCTGGTTTTTACCCATTTTGTGGATGAACCTTTTGACAAGTGGGAAGTGATACTTTGTAGTGTAGATTTGCATTGCCACCATGCTTGCTTGGCAAAAAAGGGTGTATGCGTTTTCTCCTGAATATATTCAGGAGAAAACGCATACGCCCTTTTTGGCCAAGTGCATCATTGTCGATGTTGTGCCCCTCTTCCTGTGCCTTAAATGCGATTCCAACGTACGTCTTGAAATCTGTTTCCTGCTATTCTGCCTCGCTTTCAAGTCCGCCTCGTTGCCTTCCCTCAACAGATTTTTGGACGATAGTTGTCCTTTATTACTCTGCCTGTTTGTGAATTGTTGTGCCAGTGAGCTACATTATTTAACTCGTTTTTTTGTGAGCTGAACGCAAGTCCAATATTTTGGTTCAGGACCTATACTGGTTCCCAGTGGGTGGCTGAGACTTTGGTTATTTCTTCTTCTTCCCGCGAAGTAAGAGTGACATATGCCCGTCCAAATGTCTAACAGCTACTCTCTCACTGGTTCTCCCTCTTCCCTTTCATCCTCTGCCAAATTGGCAACCTGTGCGAACCAGCAGGTTAAAGTTGCTGTCTCTCCAAGTTGGGAGATTGATAGTAAAGCAGTTGGAAACTCAAATGGGAGCACCAGGAGAGGGACTATTCGTTGAGTTTTAGAAACCTTTCGTATTCACACTGTGTCCATTTTCTAGGGTTCCCGTACATATTATAGCTCTAGTAATATGCCCTTAAACCTGGCCTGTTGGGACACATGGAATGGGTGCCACACATTATTGCTTTTAAGGGTCTATATTTGCTCACCCAATCTCACCAATCCTCTCAGTGCCAAGTGTCCAGCCTTATGCCACATACAGCTGTCACTGTAGATAGGGTCATTCCAGGTTTCATCAGTGACCCTGAAGGTATTGTGTAAGAATTGTTCTGTTTTTATATTTTGTTTTGAAATTCATTTTTATATTGGGTTTGAGCTGATTCTCCCTGCCATGTTTATGTCATTCTAGACACACTTAGTTACCTTACGGAGACATATCAATACATAGGTTTTAAAATTCTTACTAGTCAGATATATTTCTCTGCGGGGAATAGGGATGTTGGGTTCCGTTCTCTGAGGAAGGAGTAGGGCTTGTCTCTTTTGTTTTTGGATTATGGAACGGTACCTGTGCTAATATCAAACTTTTGTTTTGTGCATGTCCCCACCTGTCTTTCCCCTTAAGCAAGCGTTAGAGTGTTTTCTAAATCTGAGACTCTGTTCTCTTCCCTAATTCAGTTCATATGTAGCCATGATTACATTCCCTTCATAAGTGATATCTTATGTCAGAATGCACCATGGCCCTTGTCATAATAATGCTTCATGACCCGTGTCATCACAATGATCCATGCCTTGGTTATCAAAATGCTCCATGTCCCTTGTCATCAAAATTATCCACGTCCTTCTCATCACAATGCTACATGACAATTCTCATCAAAATGTTACATGGTCTTGTCATCACAATTCTCCATTCTCTTAACATTGCAATGATCCATGCCCTTGTCATCACAATGCTCCATGCCTTTGTCATCACATTGCTCCATGACCCCTGTCATCACATTGCTCCCTGACACCTGTCATCACAATGCTTCATGACCCTTGTCATTGCACTGCTCCATGATGCTCGACATCAAAATTACCCAAGGTCTTCTCATCACAATGCTCCACGGTTTTGCCATCACCATGCTCCATGCCTTGTCATCTCAAAACTCAATGTCCCTTTTCCTCACAATTCTCCTCGTCCTTGTCATTACAATGCTCCATGGCACTTCACATCACAATGATATATGCTATTGTCATCACAATACTCCATGCACTTGTCATCGCAATGCTCCATGACCCCTGTCATAGGAAGCTCCATGCGCTTTTCATCAAAATGTTTCACGACCAAGACATTAAAATTCTCAATGGCCCTTGATATCACAATGCTTCATGCCCTTGTCATCACAATGCTCCTTTACTTTGTCACAACAATCCTCCATAACAATTGGCATCACAATGCTCCATGATATTGTCATCAAACTGGAACATGACATATTTCATCACAATGCTCCCTGACACCTTTCTTCACAATAATCCATGACCTTGTCATCACAGTGCTCCATGACCTTGTCATCACAATGTGCCATGCCCATTCTTATCACAATAATCCAAGAAACTTGTCAGACCAATGCTCCATGCCACTTTTCATCACAATGCTCCATGAACGCTGTCAGCAAAATGCACCATGCCCATCATCATAATGCTTCATGCTATTGTCTTCACAATGAAATCAAAAAGCTCCATGACATCTGTCATCACAATGTTGCAAACCCTTGTGATCACAATGTCCCATAACACTTGTCATCACAATGCCCCATGACGCTGGTCACCACAGTTATCCATGGGCTTCTCATCACAATGCACCATGCCTTTTGTCAACATAATGCTCAATACCATTGTCAACACAATGCTCTCTGACTATTGACCTCAGTATGCCCCGTGCACTCTTTCATGACAAGGCTCCATGCCTTTTCCATCACAATGATCCATGTCTTTTTCATCAAATTGCTCCATGACCCTGTCATCAGAATGCTCCAAGCACTTCTCATCACAATTCACAATGACATTGTCATCAAAACGTTCCATGACCATTGTCATCACAAAGATCCATGACCCTTGGCATCACAATGTTCCATTTCATTGTCATCACAGTGCTCCATGAACACTCTCATCACATTGCTCCATGCCCTTGTCTTCACAAAGCTCCATGACACATGTCATCAGAATGCTTCATGTCCTTCTCATCACAATGCTCCTTGCCCTTGCCATCACAATGCTCAATTTCCACATTCATCACAATGCTCCATGACCCCTGCCATCACGATGTTCCATGGCCTTGTCATCACAAAGCTCCATGACCCTTCTCATCACAATGCTCCAAGAACCCTGTAATCACAATGCTGTATGCCCCTTTTCATCTCAATGATCCATGAACACTGTCATCACAATGCACCATGCCCATCATCATAATGCTTCATGCTATTGTCATCACAATGAAATCAAAATGCTCCATGACCTCTGTCATAACAATACTCCAAACACTTGTGACCACAATATTCCATAACACTTGTCATCACAATGCCCCATGACACGTGTCATCACAATTATCAATGGTCTTCTCATCACAATGCTCCATGACCTCTGTCATCACAATGCTCAATACACTTGTCATCAAAATGCATCCTGACACTTGTTGTCTGTATGTTCCTTGAACCCTGTAGTGACAAGGCTCCATGCTTTTTTCATCACAATGATCCATGGGCTTTTCATCACAATGCTCCAAGATCCCTGTAATCACAATCCTCCATGCACTTGTCATAAAAAATCTCCATGACGCATGTCATCAGAATGCTCCATGTCCTTCTCATCACAATGCTCCATGCCTTAGACATCACAATGCTCCAAGACCCCTGTAATCACAATGCTCCATGCCCCTTTTCATCAGAATGCTCCATGAGACTTGTCATCACAAGTCTCCATTGTCTTCTCATCACAATGCTCCAGGACCTTGTCATCACCATGCTCCATTCCCTTGTCATCACAATGTTCCATGACCCCTGTCATCACAATAATCCATGAATATTTTCACCCCAATGCTCCACGACCTACTCATCACAATGCTCCATGGCCAATATCATCACAATGCTCCATGACCACTGTCATCACAACACTACATGACACCTGACAACACAATGATCTGGGACTCTTGTCATCACAATGCTCCATTCCGTAGTCATCACAATGCTATATGACCCCTGTCATCACAACACTACATGAATATTTTCAGCCCAGTGCTCCATGACCCTTCTCATCACAATGATCCATGCCATTGTCATCCCAATGCTACATGACCCCGTATTCACAATGCTCCGTGACGCTTGTCATCACAGTGCTCCATGACACCTGTCATCACAATTCTCCATGCCTTTGTCAGCAAAATGCTACATGACCTTGTCATTACAATGCTCTATGCGCTTGCCAGCACAATACTCCATTTCCATTGTCATCACATTCCTCCATGAACCTTGGGATCACATTGCTTCATGCCCTTGTCATCACAATGCTCCATGATCCTTGAAATCCAAATGATCCATGACCTCTGTCATCACAATGCTCCAAACACTTGTGATCACAGTGTTCCATAACACTTCTCATCACAATGCTCCATGATGCCTGTCATCACAATACTCCATGCACTTTTCATCACAGTTCTCCATGATCTTTGTCATCACAATTCTCAATACACTTGTCATCAAAATGCTCCCTGACACTTGTCGTCAGAATGCTCCTTGAACCCTGTCACGAAAAGGCTCCATGCCTTTTTCATCACAATGCCCCATGGCGTTTTCATCACAATGCTCCATGCCATTGTCATCAAAATACTCCACAAGCTTGTCATCAGAATGCTCCATGACCCTTGTCATCACAATTCTCCATGCACTTGTCAGCACAATGCTCCCTGACTCTTGTCATCACAGTGCTCCAAGCCATTGTCATCACAATTGGCCATTACATATGTCATCACAATGCTACCTGACACATGTCTTCTCAGTACTGCATGACCTGGTCATCACAATGCTCCATGCCCTTTTCATCACAATGCGCCATTCCAACTGTCATCACAATAATCCATGAAACTTATTAGACCAATGTTCCATGCCCTTGTCATCAAAACGCTCCTTGCCCTTGTTATCACAATGCTCCATGGCCCCTGTCATCACAATGCTCCGTGACTCCAGTCATCACAGTGCTTCATGACCTTTGTCATCACAATGGTCCATGCCCTCGTCAGCAACAGTCTCTGTGACCTTTTTAACCACAATGCTCCATGAACTTTTCATCACAATGCTCTTTGACCCTTGTCATCACAATGCTCCATGACACATGTCATCACAATTCACCATGCGCTTGTCATCACAGTGCTCCACAATCTTGTCATCACAATGCTCCTTAAAATTTGTCATCACAATGCTCCATGCACTTCTCATCAAAATGCTCTCTCACCACTGATATCACAATGCTACATCACTATTTGTCACAATACTCCCTCACCCCTGTCATCACAATGTTCCATGACTCCTGTCATCACAATGCTACATGCACTTATCATCACAATGTTTGATGATCCCTGACATCACAATGTTCCATAACACCTGTAATCAAAATGTTTCATGACACTTTTCATCAATTTGCTCCAAGACCCTGTCATCAGAATGCTCCCTGCCCTTCTCATCACAATGCACAACGCCCTTGCCATCTAAATGCTCCATCTCCTTTGTCATCACAAAGATCCATGACCCTTGGCATCACAATGCTCCATGTCATTGTCATCACCATGCTCCATGAACGCTCTCATCACATTGCTCCATGCCCTTGTCTTCTAAAAGCTCCATGACACATGTCATCAGAATTCTCCATGGCCTTCTTATCACAATGCTCCATGCCCTTGCCATCACAATGCTCCATTACCACTCTCATAACAATGCTCCATGACCCCTGCCATCACGATGTCCCATGGCGTTTTCATCTCAAAGCTCCATGACCCTTCTCATCACAATGCTCCAAGAACCCTGCAGTCACAATGCTCTATGCCCTTTTTCATCTCAATGATCCATGAACCCTGTCATCACAATGCACCATGCCCATCATCATAATGCTTCATGCTATTGTCATCACAATGAAATCAAAATGCTCCATGACCTCTGTCATAACAATGATCCAAACCCTTGTGATCACAATATTCCCTATCACTTGTCATCACAATGCCCCATGACACTCGTCATCACAATTATCAATGGTCTTCTCATCACAATGCTCAATACACTTGTCATCAAAATGCTCCCTGACACTTGTTGTCTGTATGCTCCTTGAACCCTGTCATGACAAGGCTCCATGCCTTTTGCATCACAATGATCCATGCCTTTTTCATCACAATGCTCCAAGACCCATGTAATCACAATGCTCCTTGCCCTTGTCATCACAAAGCTCAATGATGCATGCCATCAGAATGCTCCTCGGTCTTCTCCTCACAATGCCCCATGCCTTTGTCATCACAATGTGCCAAGACCCCTCTAATCACAATGCTCCATGTCCCTTTTCATCAGTATGCTCCATGAGACTTGCAATCACAAGGCTCCATGGTTTTGCCATCACAATGCTCCAGGACCTTGTCATCACAATGCTTCCCGACCTTATCATGAAAATTTTCAATGTCCCTTGTCATCATAATGCTCCAAGCCCTAATCATCAAAATGCTCCATTATATTTGTCATCACAATTTTCCATTACATTTTCCATCACAATGCTCCATGCCATTGTAATCGCAATGGACCATGATATATGTCATCACAATGCTCCTTGACAACTGTCTTCACAATACTCCATGACGTTCTCATCAAAATGCTCCAGGCCCTGGTCATCACAATGCACCATGCCCACTGTCATCACAATAATCTATGAAACTTGTCAGAAAATTGCTCCATGCCCCTGTCATCACAATGCTCCATGCCCTTGTCATCAAAAAGCTACATGACCCCTGTCTTCACAATGCTTCGTGACTCCAGTCATCACAATGTTTCATAACGTTTGTCATCAGAGTGGTCTATGCCCGCGTCATCACAAGGCTCTGTGACATTTGTAACCACAATGCTCCCTGAAATTTTCATCACAATTCTCTGTGACCCTTGTCATCATAATGCTCCATGTCTTTTTCAGAACAATTCTCCATGACCATTGACATCACAATGTGCCACGTGCATTTCATCACAACGGTCCACAACTTTGCCATTGCAATGCTCCCTAAACTTTGTAATCACAATGCTCCATGCACTTCTCATCAAAATGCTCTCTCACCAGAGATATCACAGTGTTCCATCGCTAGTCATCACAATACTCCCTCACCCCTGTAATCACAATGTTCCTTGACCCTGTCATCACACTGCTACATCCCCTTATCATCACAATGTTGCATGACCCATGACATCAAAATGTTCCATAACCCCTGTCATCAAAATGCTCAATGACCCTTTTCATCCCAAAGTTCCAAGACCCCTGACATCACAATGTTCTATAACCCCTGCAATCAAAATGTTCCTTTACACTTTTCATCAAATTGCTGCATGACCCGGTCATCAAAATGCTCCCTGCCCTTCTCATCACAATGCACCATGCCCTTGTCATCAAAATGCTCCATGACTTGTCATCACAAACTCCATGACTCTTGGCATCACAATGCTCCATGTCATTGTCATCACAATGCTCCATGAACCCTCTAATAACTTTCCTCAATGCCCTTGTCATCACAAAGCTCTATGACACTTGTCATCACAATGCTCGATGCCCTTCTCATCACAATGCTCCATGCCCTTGTCATTACAATCCTGCATGACCCATGTATCATAGTGTTCCATACCCTTGACTTCAAAGAGCTCCATGCCCACTCTCATCACAATAATCCAAGAAACATTTCAGACCAATGTTCCATGCCCTTCTCATCACAATGCACAATGACCTTGCCATCAAAATGTTCTATGACCATTGTCATCACAAAGATCCATGACCCTTGGCATCACAATGTTCCATGTCAATTTCATCACAATGCTCCATGAACGCTCTCATCACATTGCTCCATGCCCTTGTCTTCACAAAGCTCCATGACAAATGTCATCAGAATGCTCCATGTCCTTCTCATCACAATGCTCCATGCCCATGCCATCACAATGCTCAATTACCCCAGTCATCACAATGCTCCATGACCCCAGCCATCACGATGTTCCTTGGCCTTGTCATCACAAAGCTCCATGACCCTTCTCATCACAATGCTCCAAGAACCCTGTAATCACAATGCTGTATGCCCCTTTTCATCTCAATGATCTATGAACACTGTCATCACAATGCACCATGCCCATCATCATAATGCTTCATGCTATTGTCATCACAATGAAATCAAACTGCTCCATGACCTCTGTCATAACCATGCTCCAAAACCTTGTGACCACAATATTCCATAACACTTGTCATCACAATGCCCCATGACGCGTGTCATCACAATTATCAATGGTCTTCTCATCACAATGCTCCATGACCTCTGTCATCACCATGCTCAATACACTTGTCATCAGAATGCTTCCTGACACTTGTTGTATGTATGTTCCTTGAACCCTGTCATGACAAGGCTCCATGCGTTTTTCATCACAATGATCCATGGCCTTTTCATCACAATGCTCCAAGACACATTTAATCTCAATGCTCCATGCCCTTGTCATCAAAAACTGAATGATGCATGCCATCAAAATTCTCCTTGGTCTTCTCCTCACAATGCTCCATGACCTTGTCATCACAATGTTCCAAGATCCCTGTAATCACAATGCTTCATGCCCTTGTCATCAAAAAACTCCATGACGCATGTCATCAGAATGCTCCATGTCCTTCTCATCACAATGCTCCGTGCATTAGTCATCACAATGGTCCAAGACCCGTGTAATCACAATGCTCCATGCCCCTTTTCATCAGAATGCTCCATGAGACTTGTCATCACAACTCTCCATTGTCTTCTCATCACAATGCTCCAGGACCTTGTCATCACCAAGCTCCATCCCCTTGTCATCACAATGCTCCATGACCCCTGTAATAACAAAAATTCATGAATATTTTCAGCCCTATGATCCACGACCTACTCATCACAATGCTCCATGGCCAATATCATCACAATGCTCCATGACCACTGTCATCACAACACTACATGACACCTGACAACACAATGATCTGGGACTCTTGTCATCACAATGCTCCATTCCGTAGTCATCACAATGCTTTATGACCCCTGTCATCACAACACTCCATGAATATTTTCAGCCCAGTGCTCCATGACTCGTCTCATCACAATGATCCATGCTATTGTCATCCCAATGCTCCATGACCCAGTATTCACAATGCTCCATGACGCTTGTCATCACAATGCTCCATGCCTTTGTCAGCAAAATGCTACATGAACTTGGCATTACAATGCTCTATGCGCTTGTCAGCACAATACTCCATTTCCATTGTCATAACAATCCTCCATGAATCTTGGGATCATATTGCTTCATGCCCTTGTCATCACAATGCTCCATGCTCCTTGAAATCCCAATGATCCATGACCTCTGTCATCACAATGCTCCAAACACTTGTGATCACAGTGTTCCATAACACTTCTCATCACAACGCTCCATGATGCCTGTCATCACAATACTCCATGCCCTTTTCATCACAATGTTCCTTGACATTTGTCATCACAATTCTCAATACACTTGTCATCAAAATGCTCCCTGACACTTGTCGTCAGAATGCTCCTTGAACCCTGTCACGAAAAGGCTCCATTCCTTTTTCATCACAATGCCCCATGCCGTTTTCATCACAATGCTCCATGCCATTGTCATCAAAATACTCCACAAGCTTGTCATCAGAATGCTCCATGACCCTTGTCATCACAATTCTCCATGCACTTGTCAGCACAATGCTCCCTGACCCTTATCATCACAATGCTCCAAGCCATTGTCATCACAATGGGCCATTACATATGTCATCACAATGCTACCTGACACGTGTCTTCACAATACTGCATGACCTGGTCATCACAATGCTCCATGATCTTGTCATCACAAAGCTCAATGACGCATGTCATTAGAATGCTCCATGGCCTTCTCATCAAAATGCTCCATGCCCTTGTCATTACAGTGCCCCAAGAACCCTGTAATCACAATGTTCCATACCCCTTTTCATCTCAATGCTCCATGAACCCTGTCATAACAATGCATCATACCCTTCATCACAATGCTTCCGGCAATTGTCACCACAGTGAAATAAAAATTCTCCATGACCTCTGTCATCACAATGCTCCATGACCCCTGTCATCAAAATACTCCATGAACATTTTCAGCCCAATGCTCCATGACCCTTGTCATCACAATGATCCATGCCCTTGTCATCCCAATGCTCCATGACCCCTGTATTCACAATGCTCTGTGACGCTTGTCATCACAGTGCTCCATGACACCAGTCATCACAATACTCCATGCCCTTGTCATCCCAATGCTCCATGATCCCTTTATTCATAATGCTCCGTGACGCTTTTCATCACAGTGCTCCATGACACCTGTCATCACAATGTTCCATGCCTTTGTCAGCAAAATGCTACATGACCATGTCATTACCATGCTCAATGCGCTTGTCATCACAATACTCCATTACCATTGTCATCACAATCCTCCATGAATCTTGGGATCACATTGCTACATGGCCTTGTCATCACAATGCTCCATGCTCCTTGAAATCAAAATGATCCATGACCTATGTCATCACAATGCTCCAAACCCTTGTGATCACAATGTTCCATAACACTTGTCATCCCAACGCTCCATGATGCCTGTCATCACAATACTCCATGCACTTTTCATCACAATGCTCCATGACCTTTGTCATCACAATTCTCAATACACTTGTCATCACAATGCTCCCTGACACTTGTCGTCAGAATGCTCCTTGAACCCTGTCACGAAAAGGTTCCATGCATTTTTCAACACAATGCCCCATGCCATTTTCATCACAATGCTCCACGCCACTGTCAGCAAAAAACTCCACAAGCTTATCATGGGAATGTTCCATGACCCTTGTCATCACAATTCTCCATGCACTTGTCAGCACAATGCTCCCTGACCCTTGTCATCTCAATGCTCCAAGCCACAGTCATCACAATGCACCATTACCTTTGTCATCAGAATCCTCCATGACACCTGGCATCACAATGCTCCTTGCCATTGTCATCACAATGGGCCATTACATATGTCATCACAATGCTTCCTGACACCTCTCTTCACAATACTGCATGACCTGGTCATCACAATACTCCATGCCCTTGTCACCACAATGCACCATTCCAACAGTCATCGCAATAATCCATGAAACTTATTAGACCAATGCTCCATGCCCTTGTCATCACAATGCTCCATGCAATTTTCATCACAATGCTCTTTGATCCTTGTCATCACAATGCTCTATGCCTTTCTCAGCGCAATGCTCTGTGACCCTTGTCATCACAATGCTCCATGCGCTTGTCAGCACGATGCTCCATGACACATGTCATCATAATGCACCATGCGCTTGTCATCACAGTGCTCCACAAGCTTGTCATCACAATGCTCCATAAACCTTATCATCACAATGCTCCATGCACTTCTCATCAAAATGCTCTCTCACCACAGATATCACAATGTTACATCACTATTCGTCACAATACTCACTCACCCCTGTTATCACAATGTTCCATGACCCCTGTCATCACAATGTTAAATGCACTCATCATCACAATGTTCGATGACCCCTGACATCACAATGCTCCATAACCCCTGTCATCAAAATGTTCCATGACACTTTTCATCATAATGCTCCATGACCCCTGACATCACAATGTTCCATAACCCCTGTCATCAAAATGTTCCATGACACTTTTCATCAAATTGCTCCATGACCCTGTCATCACAATGCTCCCTGCCCTTCTCATCACAATGCACAACGTCCTTGTCATCCAAATGCTCCATGACCTTTGTCATTACTAAGATCCATGACCCTTGGCATCACAATGCTCCATGTCATTGTCATCACAGTGCTCCATGAACACTCTCATCGCATTGCTCCATGCCCTTGTCATCACAAAGCTCCATGACACATGTCATCAGAATGCTCCATGGCCTTCTCATCACAATGCTCCATGCCCTTGCCGTCACAATGCTCCATTACCCCTGTCATAACAATGCTCCATGACCACTGCCATCACGATGTTCCGTGGCCTTCTCATCACAAGGCTCCATGACTCTTCTCATCACAATGCTCCAAGACCCCTGTAATCACAATGCTCCATGCCCATTTTTCATCTCAATGATCCATGAACCCTGTCATCACAATGCACCATGCCCATCATCATAATGCTTCAGGCTATTGTCATCACAATGAAATCAAAATGCTCCATGACCTCAGTCATAACAATGCTCCAAATCCTTGTGATCACAATATTCCATAACACTTGTCGTCACCGTGCCCCATGACACTCGTCATCACAATTATCCATTGTTTTCTCATCACAATGCTCCATGACCTTTGTCATCACAATAATCCATACACTTGTCATCAAAATGCTCCCTGATACTTGTTGTCTGTATGCTCCTTGAACCCTGTCATGACAAGGCTCCATGCCTTTTTCATCACAGTGATCCATGCCCTTTTCATCACAATGCTCCAGGACCCATTTAAACACAATGGGCCATGCACTTGTCACCACAAAGCTCAATGACACATGTCTTCAGAATGCTCCTTGGCCTTCTCCTCACAATGCTCCATGCCCATGTCATCACAATGTTCCAAGACCCCTGTAATCACAATGCTCCATGCCCCTTTTCATCAGTATGCTCCATGAGATTTGTTATCACAAGTCTCTGTGGATTTCTCATCACAATGCTTCAGGAACTTGTCATCACAATGCTTCACGACCTTGTTCTGAACATTCTCAATGGCCCTTGTCATCATAATGCTCCAAGCCCTAGTCCTCACAATGCTCCATTATATATGTCATCAAAATCCTCAAATACATTTGGCATCACAATGCTCCCTGCCATTGTCATTGCAGTGGACCATGACATATGTCATCACAATGCTCCCTGACACCTGTCTTTACAATACTCCATGACTTTCTCATCACAATGATCCATGGCCTTGTCATCCCAATGCTCCATGACCCCTGTATTCACAATGCACCGTGACGCTTGTCATCACAGTGCTCCATGACACCTGTCATCACAATGCTCCGTGACGCTTGTCATCACAGTGCTCCATGGCACCTGTCATCACAATGCTCCATGAATTTGTCAGCAAAATGCTACATGACCTTGTCATTACAATGCTCTATGCGCTTGTCATCACAATACTCCATTTCCATTGTCATCACAATCCTCCATGAACCTTGAGACCACATTGCTTCATGCCCTTGTCATCACAATGCTCCATGCTCCTTGAAATCAAAATGATCCATGTCCTCTGTCATCACAATGCTCCAAACTCATGTGATCCCAACGGTCCATAACACTTGTCATCACAATGCTCCATGATGCCTGTCATCACAAAATTCCATGCCCTTTTCATCAGAGTGCTCCATGACATTTGTCATCACAATGCTCAGTACACTTGTCATCACAATGCTCCCTGACACATGTCATCAGAATGCTCTTTGAACCCTGTCACGAAAAGGCTCCATGCCTTTTTCATCACAATGCCCCATTCCGTTTTCATCACAATGCTCCGTGACCATTGTCATCAAAATGCTCCATGACTTTGTCTGAAAAATGTTGCATGACCCTTGTCATCACAATGTGCCATTCGCTTTTCATCACAACGGTCCAGAAAATTGTCATTGCAATGCTCCATAAACCTTGTAATCACAATGCTCCATACACTTCTCATCAAAATGCTCTCTCACCAGAGATATCAGTGTTCCATCACTAGTTGTCACAATACTCCCTCACCACTGTAATCACAATGCCCCATGACCCCTGTCATTACAATGCTACATCCCTTTATCATCACAAAGTTCCATGACCCCTGACATCACAGTATTCTATAACCCCTGTCATCAAAATGTTCCAATACACTTTCCATGATATTGCTGCATGACCCTGTCATCAAAATACTCCCTGCCCTTCTCATCACAATGTAAAATGCACTTGTCATCAAAATGCTCCATGACCTTTGTCATTACAAAGCGCCATGACCCTTGGCATCACAATGCTCCATGTCATTGTCATCAGAATGCTCCATGAACCCTCTCATCACATTGCTCCATGCCTTGTCATCACAAAGCTCCATGACACTTGTCATCACAATGCTCAATGCCTTTCTCATCACAATGCCCCATGACTTTGTCATTACAATCCTCCATGACCCATGTATCACAGTGTTCCATGCCCTTCTCATCACAATGCTCCATTACCCCTGTCATAACCATGCTCCATGACTCTGTGATCACAATATTCCACGGCCTTGTCATCACAAAGCTCCATGACGCATGTCATCAGAATGCTCCATCGCCTTCTCCTCACAATGCTCCATGCCCTTGTCATCACAATGCTCCAAGACCCCAGTAATCACAATGCTCCATGCCCCTTTTCATCAGAATGCTCCATGAAACTTGTCATCACAAGTCTCCATGGTCATCTCATCACAATGCTCCAAGACATTTTCATCAGCATGCTCCATTCCCTTGTCATCACAATGCTCCATGACCCCAGTCATCACAATTCTCCATGAATATTTTCAGGCCAATGCTCCATGAATATTTTCAAGCCAATGCTCCATGACCTTCTCATCACAATGCTCCATGACCAATATCATCACAATGCTCCATGATCACTGTATCACAACACTACATGACACCTGACAACACAATGATCCGGGACTCTTGTCATCACAATGCTCCATGACCCATCTATTCAAAATGCTATGTGACGCTTGTCATCACAGTGCTCCATGACACCTGTCATCACAATGCTCCATGCCTTTGTCAGCAAAATGCTACATGACCTTTCCATTACAATGCTCTATGCGCTTGTCATCACAATACCAATTTACCATTGTCATCACAATCATCCATGAAACTTGGGATCACATTGCTCCATGCCCTTGTCATCACAATGCTCCATGCTCCTTGAAATCAAAATGATCCATGACCTCTGTCATCACAATGCTGCAAACCCTTGTGATCACAATGTTCCATAGCACTTGTCATCACAACGCTCCATGGTGCCTGTCATCAAATACTCCATGCCTTTTTCATCACAATGCTCCACGACCATTGTCATCACAATTCTCAATACACTTGTCATCACAATGCTCCCTGACACTTGTCGTCAGAATGCTCCTTGAACCCTTTCACGAAAATGCTCCATGCCTTTTTCATCACAATGCCCCATGCCGTTTTCATCACAATGCTCCATGCCATTGTCAACAAAATACTCCACAAGCTTGTCATCAGAATTTTCCATGACCCTTGTCATCACAATGCTCCATGCACTTGTCAGCACAATGCTCCCTGACCCTTGTCATCAAAATGCTCCAAGCCATTGTCATCACAATGCTCCATTACCTTTGCCATCAGAAACCTCCATGACACTTGGCATCACAATGCTCCATGATATTGTCATCACAATGGGCCATTACATATGTCATCACAGTGCTCCCTGACACCTCTCTTCACAATACTGCCTCACCTGGTCATCACAATGCTACATGCCATTGTCATCACAACGCTCCATGTCCTTGTTATCACAGTGCTCCATGACAACTGTCATCACAATGCTCTGTGACACCAGTCATCACATTGCTTCATTACCTTTGTCATCACAATGGTCCATGCCCTCACCATCAACAGTCTCTGTGACATTTTAACCACAATGCTCAACGAACATTTCATCACAATGCTCTTTGACCCTTGTCATCACAATGCTCTATGCCTTTCTCAGCACAATGCTCCATGCCGTCGTCACCGAAATGCTCCGTGACCCTTGTCATCACAAAGCTCCATGCGCTTGTCAGCACGATGCTCCATGACACATGTCATCATAATGCACCATGCGCTTGTCATCACAGTGCTCCACAAGCTTGTCATCACAATGCTCCATAAACCTTATCATCACAATGCTCCATGCACTTCTCATCAAAATGCTCTCTCACCACAGATATCACAATGTTACATCACTCTTCTTCACAATACTCACTCACCCCTGTTATCACAATGTTCCATGACCCCTGTCATCACAATGCTACATGTACTTATCATCACAATGTTCGATGACCCCTGACATCACAATGCTCCATAACCCCTGTCATCAAAATGCTCCATGACCCTTTTCATCATAATGCTCCATGACCCCTGACATCACAATGTTCCATAACCCCTGTCATCAAAATGTTCCATGACACTTTTCATCAAATTGCTCCATGACACTGTCATCACAATGCTCCCTGCCCTTCTCATCACAATGCACAACGCCCTTGTCATCCAAATGCTCCATGACCTTTGTCATCACAAAGATCCATGACCCTTGGCATCACAATGCTCCATGTCATTGTCATCACAATGCTCCATGAACCCTTTCATCACATTGCTCAATGCCCTTGTCATCACAAAGCTCCATGACACATGTCATCAGAATGCTCCATGCCCTTCTCATCACAATTCTCCATGCCCTTGCAATTACAGTCCTCCATGAACCATGTATCACAGTGTTCCGTGCCCTTGTCATCACAATGCTCCATGCCCACTCTCATCACAATAATCCATGAAATATTTCAGAACAATGCTCAATGCCCTTCTCATCAGAATGATCCATTACATCTGTCATAACAATGCTCCATGATCCCTGCCTTCACAATGTTCCACAGCCTAGTCATCACAATGCTCCATGACCCTTGTCATCACAATGCTCCAAGACCCCTGTAATCACAAAGCTCCATGCACTTGTCATCACAAATCTCCATGACGCATGTCATCAGAATGTTCCATGGCCTTCTCCTCACAATGCTCCATGCCCTTGTCATCACAATGCTCCAAGACCCCTGTAATCACAATGCTCCATGCCCCTTTTCATCAGAATGCTCCATGAGACTTTTCATCACAAGTCTCCATGGTCATCTCATCACAATACTCCAGGACATTCTCATCACCATGCTCCATTCCCTTGTCATCAGAATGCTCCATGAGCCATGTCATCACAATAATGCATGAATATTTTCAGCCCAATGCTCCATGACCTACTCATCACAATGCTCCATGACGAATATCATCACACTGCTCCATGACCACTGTCATCACAACACTCCATGAGACCTGACAACACAATGATCCGGGACTCTTGTCATCACAATTCTCAAAGACCCCTGTAATCACAATGCTCCATGACACCTGTCATCACAATGCTCCATGCACTTGTCATCACCATTCTCCATGCACTTGTCATCACAATGCTCCCTGACCCATGTCATCACAATGCTCCAAGCCATTGTCATCACAGTATTCCATTACCTTTGTCATCACAATCCTCCATGACACTTGGCATCACAATGTTCCATGCCATTGTCATCACAATTGGCCATTACATATGTCATCAAAATGCTCCCTGACACCTCTCTTCACAATACTGCATGACCTGGTCATCACAAAGCTCCATGCCCTTGTCATCACAATGCGCCATTCCAACTTTCATCACAACAATCCATGAAATTTATTAGACTAAGGTTCCATGCCCTTGTCATCACAATGCTCCATGCCATTGTTATCACAATGCTCCCTGACTCCTGTCATCACAGTGCTCCGTGACTCAAGTCATCGCAATGATTCATGACCTTTGTCATCACAATGGTCCATGCCCTTGTCATCAACAGTCTCTGTGACCATTTTAACCACAATGCTCCATGAACTATTCATCACAATGCTCTTTGACCCTTGTCATCACAATGCTCTATGCCTTTCTCAGCACAATGCTCCATGACCCTTGTCATCACAGTGCTCCATGCGCTTGTCAGCACAATGCTCCATGACACATGTCATCACAATGCACCATGCGCTTGTCATCACAGTGCTCTACAATCTTGTCATCACAATGCTCCATCAACATCTCATCAAAATGCTCTCTCACCACTGATATCACAATGCTACATCACTATTTGTCACAATACTCGCTCACCCCTGGCATCACAATATCCCATGACTCCTGTCATTACATTGCTATATGCACTTATCATCACAATGTTCAATGAACCCTGACATCACAATGTTCCATAACATCTGTCATCAAAATATTCCATGACAATTTTTATCAAATTGCTCCATGACCCTGTCATCACAATACTCCCTGACATTCTCATCACAATGCACAACGCCCTGGTCATCAAAATGCTCCATGACCTTTGTCATCACAAAGATCCATGACCCTTGGCATCACATTGCTCCATGCCCTTGTCTTCACAAAGCTCCATGACACATGTCATCAGAATGCTCCATGCCCTTCTCATACCAATGCTCCATGCCCTTGACATCACAATGCTCCATTACACCAGTCATAACAATGCTCCATGACCCCTGCCGTCACGATGTTCCATGGCCTTGTCATCACAAAGCTCCTTGACCCTTCTCATCACAATGTTCCAAGAACACTTTAATCACAATGCTATATGCCCCTAGTCATATCAATGACCCATGAACCCTGTCATCTCAATGCACCATGCCCTTCATCATAATGCTTCATGCTATTGTCATCACAATGAAATCAAAATGTTCCATGACCACTGTCATAACAATGCTCCAAACCCTTGTGATCACAATATTCCAAAACACTTGTCACCGCAATGCCCCATGACGTTCGTCATCACAATTATCAATGGTCTTCTCATCACAATGCTCCAAGACTTTGTCACCACAATGCTCAATACACATGTCATCAAAATGCCCCCTGTCCCTTGTTGTCTGTATGCTACTTGAACCCTGTAATGACAAGGCTCCATGCCTTTTTCATCACAAAGATCCATGCCCTTTTCATCACAATGCTCCAAGACACATGTAATCACAATGCTCCATGCCGTTGTCATCACAAAGCTCAATGACGCATGCCATCAGAATGCTCCTTGGAATTCTTCTCACAATGCTCAATGCCCTTGTCTTCACAATGTGCCAAGACCCCGGTCATCACAATGCTCCATGCCCCTTTTCATCAGTATGCTCCATGAGACTTGTCATCACAAGGCTCCATGGTTTTGTCATCACAATGCTACAGGACCTTGTCATCACAATGCTTCTCGACATTGTCATGAAAATTTTCAATGGCCCTTGTCAACATAATGCTCCAAGCCTTAATCATCACAAAGCTCCATTATATTTTTCATCACAATTCTCCATTACATTTGGAATCATAATGATCCATGCCATTGTCATCGCAATACACCATGACATATGTCATCACAATGCTCCCTGACACCTGTCTTCACAGTACTCCATGACCTTCTCATCACAATGCCCCATGCCCTTGTCATCACAATGCACCATGTCCACAGTCATCACAATAATCTATGAAACTTGTCAGACCAATGCTCCATTCCCCTGTCATCACAATGCTCCATGCCCTTGTTATCACAATGCTCCTTGACCCCTGTCATCACAATGCTCCGTGACTCCAGTCATCACAATGCTTCATAACGTTTCTCATCACAACGGTCCATGCCCGCGTCATCACAAGGCTTTGTGACCTTTGTAACCACAACGCTCAAAGAACTTTTCATCACAATGCTCCGTGACCCTTGTCATCACAATGCTCCATGCCTTTGTCAGAGCAATGCTCCATGACGCTTGTCATCACAATGATCCATGCCCTTGTCATCCCAATGCTCCATGACCCCTGTATTCACAATGCTCCTTGACACTTGTAATCACAGTGCTCCATGACACCTGTCATCACAATGCTCCATGCCTTTGTCAGCAAAATGCTACATGACTTTGTCATTAAAATGCTCTATGATCTTGTCATCACAAAACTCCATTTCCATTTTCATCACAATCCTCCATGAACCTTGGGATCACATTGCTTCATGCCCTTGTCATCACAATGCTCCATGTTCCTTGAAATCAAAATGATCCATGACCTCTCTCATCACAATGCTCCAAACCCTTGTGATCACAATGTTTCATAACACTTGTCATCACAATGCTCCATGATGCCTGTCATCACAATACTCCATGCCCTTTTCATCACATTGCTCCATGACCTTTGTCATCACAATTCTCACTACATTTGTCATCACAATGCTCCCTGACACTTTTCATCAGAATTCTCCTTGAAGCCTGTAACGAAGAGGCTCCATGCATTTTTCATCACAATGACCCATGCCGTTTTCATCACAATGCTCCATGCCATTGTCATCAAAGTACTCCACAAGCTTGGCATTAAAATGCTCCATGACCCTTGTCATCACAATTCTCCATGCACTTGTCAGCACAATGCTCCCTGACCCTTGTCATCACAATACTCCAAGCCATTGTCATCACAATGCTCCATTACATTTGTCATCAGAATCCTCCATGACACTTGGCATCACAATGCTCCATGCCATTGTCATCACAATGGGCCATTATATATGTCATCACAATGCACCATGACACCTGTCTTCACAATACTGCATGACTTGGTCATCACAATGCTCCATGCCCTTGTCATCACAATGCTCCATGTCTTTGTTATCACAATGTTCCAAGACACCTGTAATCAGAATGAACCATGCCCCTTTCATCAGTATGCTCCATGAGACTTGTCTTCACAAGGCTCCATGGTTTTCTCATCACAAAGCTCCAGGGCCTTTTAATCACAATTCTTCACGACCTTGTCATGAAAATCCTCAATGTCGCTTGTCATCATAATGCTGCAAGCCCTAGTCATCACAATGCTCCATTATATTTGCCATCACAATCCTCCATTACATTTGGCATCACAGTGCTCCCTGCCATTGTCATCGCAATGGACCATGACATATGTCATCACAATGCTCCCTGACACCTCTCTTCACAATACTCCATGACCTTCTCCTCACAGTGCTCCATGCCCTTGTTATCACAATGCACCGTGTCCACTGTCATCACAATAATCTATGAAACTTCTCAGACCAATGCTCCATGCCCCTGTCTTCACAATGCTTCATGCCCTGGTTATCACAATGCTCCATGACCCCTGTACACACAATGCTCCATAACTCCACTCATCACAATGATTCATAACGTTTGTCATCACAACAATCCATGCCCGCGTCATCACAAGGCTTTGTGTCCTTTGTAACCACAATGCTCCATGAACATTTCATCACAATGCTCCGTGACCCTTGTCATCATAATGCTCCATGCCTTTGTCAGAACAATGCTCCATGACCATTGTCATCACAATGTGCCACGCAATTTTCATCACAATTATCCACAACCTTGTCATCGCTATCCGCCATAAACCTTGTAATCTCAATGCTCCATGAACTTCTCATCCAAATGCTCTCTCACCTGATTTATCACAATGTTCCATCACTAGTTATCACAATGCCCCCTCACCCCTGTAATCACAGTGTTCCATGACCCCTGTCATCACAATGCTACATCCCCTTATCAGCACAATGTTCCATGACACCTGACATCACAATGTTCCATAACCCATGTCATCAAAATGCTCCATGACACTTTTCATCCCAAAGCTCCATGACCCCTGGCATCACAATGTTCTATAACCACTGTCATCAAAATGTTCCATTACACTTTTTATCAAATTGCTGCATGACCCTGTCATCCAAATGCTCCCTGCCCTGTTCATCACAATGCACCACACACTTGTCATCAAAATGCTCCATGACCTTTGTCATCACAAAGCTCCATAAAACATGTCATCACAATGATCCATGCCCACTCTCATCACAATAATCCATGAAATATTTCAGACTAATGGTCAATGCAATTCTCATCACAATGGTCCATTACTTCTGTCGTAACAATGCTCCATGACCCCTGCCATCACAATATTCCACGGCCTTGTCATCACAAGGCTCCATGACCCTTGTCATCACAATGCTCCAAGACCCCTTTAATCACAATGCTCCATGCCCTTGTCATCACAAAAATCCATGACGCATGTAATCAGAATGTTCCATGGCCTTCTCCTCACAATGGTCCCTGCCCTTGTCATCACAATGCTCCAAGACCCCTGTAATCACAATGCTCCATGCCCCTTTTCATCAGAATGCTCCATGAGATTTCTCATCACAAGTCTCCATGGTCATCTCATCACAATGCTCCAGGACCTTGTCATCACCATGCTCCATTCCCTAGTCATCACAATGCTCCATGACCCATGTCATCCCAATACTCCATGAACATTTTCAGCCCAATGCTCCATGACCTTCTCATCACAATGCTCCATGACCAATATCATCACAATGCTCCATGACCACTGTCATCACAGCACTCCATGACACGTGACAACACAATGATCCGGGACTCTTGTCATCACAATGCTCCAAGACCCCTGTAATCACAATGCTCCATGACCCCTGTCATCACAATACTCCATGAAATTTTTCAACCCAATGCTCCATGACCCTTGTCATCACAATGATACATGCCCTTGTCATCCCAATGCTCCATGACCCCTGTATTCACAATGCTCCTTGACGCTTGTCATCACTGTGCTCCATGACACATGTCATCACAATGCTCCAAGAACACTGTAATCACAAAGCTCTATGCCCCTTTTCATCTCAATGATTCATGAACCCTGTCATCACAATGCACCATGCCCATCATCATAATGCTTCCTGCTATTGTCATAACAATGAAATCAAAATGCTCCATGACCTCTGTCATAACAATGCTCCAAACCCTTGTGATCACAATATTCCATAACACTTGTCATCACAATGCACCATGACGCTCGTCATCACAATTATCCATGGTCTTCTCATCACAATGCTCCATGACCTTTGTCATCACAATGCTCAATACACTTGTCATCCAAATGCTCCCTGACACTTGTTGTCTGTATGCTCCTTTTACCCTGTCATGACAGGGCTCCATGCCTTTTTCATCACAATGATCCATGCCCTGTTCATCACAGTGCTCCAAGACCCATGTAATCACGATGCTCCATGCCATTGTCATCACAAAGCTCAATGACGCATGCCATCAGAATGCTCCTTGGTCTTCTCCTCACAATGCTCCATGCCCTTGTCATCACAAAGTTCCAAGACCACTGTAATCACAATGCTCCATGCACTTTTTCATCAGTATGCTCCATGAGACTTGTCATCACATGGCTCCATGGTTTTGTCATCATAATGCTCCAAGTCCTAGTCATCACAATGCTCCATTATATTTGTCATCATAATCCTCCATTACATTTGGCATCACAATGTTCCCTGCCATTGTCATCGCAATGGACCATGACATATTTCATCACAATGCTCCGTGACACCTGTCTTCAAAATATTCCATGACCTTCTCATCTCAATGCCCCATGCCCTTGTCATCACAATGAACCATGTCCACTGTCATCACAATAATCTATGAAACTTGTCAGACCAATGCTCCATTCCCCTGTCATCACAATGCTCCATGCCCTTGTTATCACAATGCTCCATGACCCCTGTCATCACAATGCTCCGTGACTCCCGTCATCACAATGCTTCATAACGTTTGTCATCACAACGGTCCATGGCCGCGTCATCACAAGGCTCTGTGTCCTTTGTAACCACAATGCTCCATGAACTTTTCATCACAATGCTCCGTGACCCTTGTCATCACAATGATCCATGCCTTTGTCAGAACAATGCTCCATGACCCTTGTCATCACAATGTGCCACCCGGTTTTCATCACAATGATCCACAACCTTGTCATCGCTATGCTCCATTAACCTTGTAATCACAATGCTCCATGCATTTCTCATGCAAATGCTCTCGCACCTGAGATATCACAATGATCTATCCCTAGATATCACAATCCTCCCTCACCCCAGTAATCACAGTGTTCCATGACCCCTGTCATCACAATGCTACATCCCCTTATCAACACAATGTTCCATGACTCCTGACATCACAATGTTCCATAACCACTGTCATCAAAATGCGCCATGACCTTTTTCATCCCAAAGCTCCATGACCCATGGCATCACAATGTTCTATAACCCCTGTCATCAAAATGTTCCATTACACTTTTCATTAAATTGCTGCATGACCCTGTCATCGAAATGCTCCCTGCCCTTCTCATCACAATGCACCACACCCTTGACATCAAAATGCTCCATGACATTTGTTATCACAAAGCTCCATGACACTTGGCATCACAATGCTCCATGTCATTGTCATCACAATGCTCCATGAACCCTCTCATCACATTGCCCCATGCCTTTGTCATCACAAAGCTCCATCACACTTGTCATCACAATGCTCCATGCCCTTGTCATTACAATCCTCCATGACCCAAGTATCACAGTGTACCGTGCCCTTGTCATCACAATGCTCCATGCCCACTCTCATCACAATAATCCATGAAATATTTCAGACTAATGGTCAATGCAATTCTCATCACAATGGTCCATTACTTCTGTCATAACAATGCTCCATGACCCCTGCCATCACAATGTTCCACGGCCTTGTCATCACAAGGCTCCATGACCCTTGTCATCACAATGCTCCAAGACCCCTTTAATCACAATGCTCCATGCCCTTGTCATCACAAAAATCCATGACGCATGTCATCAGAATGTTCCATGGCCTTCTCCTCACAATGGTCCCTGCCCTTGTCATCACAATGCTCCAAGACCCCTGTAATCACAATGCTCCATGCCCCTTTTCATCAGAATGCTCCATGAGATTTCTCATCACAAGTCTCCATGGTCATCTCATCACAATGCTCCAGGACCTTGTCATCACCATGCTCCATTCCCTAGTCATCACAATGCTCCATGACCCATGTCATCCCAATACTCCATGAATATTTTCAGCCCAATGCTCCATGACCTTCTCATCACAATGCTCCATGACCAATACCATCACAATGCTCCATGACCACTGTCATCACAACACTCCTTGACACGTGACAACACAATGATCCGGGACTCTTGTCATCACAATGCTCCAAGACCCCTGTAATCACAATGCTCCATGACCCCTGTCATCACAATACTCCATGAAATTTTTCAACCCAATGCTCCATGACCCTTGTCATCACAATGATACATGCCCTTGTCATCCCAATGCTCCATGACCCCTGTATTCACAATGCTCCTTGATGCTTGTCATCACTGTGCTCCATGACACATGTCATCACAATGCTCCAAGAACACTGTAATCACAAAGCTTTATGCCCCTTTTCATCTCAATGATTCATGAACCCTGTCATCACAATGCACCATGCCCATCATCATAATGCTTCCTGCTATTGTCATAACAATGAAATCAAAATGCTCCATGACCTCTGTCATAACAATGCTCCAAACCCTTGTGATCACAATATTCCATAACACTTGTCATCACAATGCACCATGACGCTCGTCATCACAATTATCCATGGTCTTCTCATCACAATGCTCCATGACCTTTGTCATCACAATGCTCAATACACTTGTCATCCAAATGCTCCCTGACACTTGTTGTCTGTATGCTCCTTTTACCCTGTCATGACAGGGCTCCATGCCTTTTTCATCACAATGATCCATGCCCTGTTCATCACAGTGCTCCAAGACCCATGTAATCACGATGCTCCATGCCATTGTCATCACAAAGCTCAATGACGCATGCCATCAGAATGCTCCTTGGTCTTCTCCTCACAATGCTCCATGCCCTTGTCATCACAAAGTTCCAAGACCACTGTAATCACAATGCTCCATGCACTTTTTCATCAGTATGCTCCATGAGACTTGTCATCACATGGTTCCATGGTTTTGTCATCATAATACTCCAAGCCCTAGTCATCACAATGCTCCATTATATTTGTCATCAAAATCCTCCATTACATTTGGCATCACAATGTTCCCTGCCATTGTCATCGCAATGGACCATGACATATTTCATCACAATGCTCCGTGACACCTGTCTTCAAAATACTCCATGACCTTCTCATCTCAATGCCCCATGCCCTTGTCATCACAATGAACCATGTCCACTGTCATCACAATAATCTATGAAACTTGTCAGACCAATGCTCCATTCCCCTGTCATCACAATGCTCCTTGACCTTGTTATCACAATGCTCCATGACCCCTGTCATCACAATGCTCCGTGACTCCAGTCATCACAATGCTTCATAACGTTTGTCATCACAACGGTCCATGGCCACGTCATCACAAGGCTCTGTGTCCTTTGTAACCACAATGCTCCATGAACTTTTCATCACAATGCTCCGTGACCCTTGTCATCACAATGATCCATGCCTTTGTCAGAACAATGCTCCATGACCCTTGTCATCACAATGTGCCACGCGGTTTTCATCACAATGATCCACAACCTTGTCATCGCTATGCTCCATTAACCTTGTAATCACAATGCTCCATGCACTTCTCATCCAAATGCTCTCGCACCTGAGATATCACAATGATCTATCCCTAGATATCACAATCCTGCCTCACCCCAGTAATCACAGTGTTCCATGACCCCTGTCATCACAATGCTACATCCCCTTATCAACACAATGTTCCATGACTCCTGACATCACAATGTTCCATAACCACTGTCATCAAAATGCTCCATGACCTTTTTCATCCCAAAGCTCCATGACCCATGGCATCACAATGTTCTATAACCCCTGTCATCAAAATGTTCCATTACACTTTTCATTAAATTGCTGCATGACACTGTCATCAAAATGCTCCCTGCCCTTCTCATCACAATGCACCACACCCTTGACATCAAAATGCTCCATGACATTTGGCATCACAATGCTCCATGTCATTGTCATCACAATGCTCCATGAACCCTCTCATCACATTGCCCCATGCCCTTGTCATCACAACGCTCCATTACACTTCTCATCACAATGCTCCATGCCCTTGTCATTACAATCCTCCATGACCCAAGTATCACAGTGTACCGTGCCCCTGTCATCACAATGCTCCATGCCCACTCTCATCACAATAATCCATGAAATATTTCAGACTAATGGTCAATGCCATTCTCATCACAATGGTCCATTACTTCTGTCGTAACAATGTTCCATGACCCCTGCCATCACAATGTTCCACGGCCTTGTCATCACAAGGCTCCATGACCCTTGTCATCACAATGCTCCAAGACCCCTTTAATCACAATGCTCCATGCCCTTGTCATCACAAAAATCCATGACGCATGTCATCAGAATGTTCCATGGCCTTCTCCTCACAATGGTCCCTGCCCTTGTCATCACAATGCTCCAAGACCCCTGTAATCACAATGCTCCATGCCCCATTTCATCAGAATGCTCCATGAGATTTCTCATCACAAGTCTCCATGGTCATCTCATCACAATGCTCCAGGACCTTGTCATCACCATGCTCCATTCCCTAGTCATCACAATGCTCCATGACCCATGTCATCCCAATACTCCATGAACATTTTCAGCCCAATGCTCCATGACCTTCTCATCACAATGCTCCATGACAAATATCATCACAATGCTCCATGACCACTGTCATCACAACACTCCATGACACGTGACAACACAATGATCTGGGACTCTTGTCATCACAATGCTACAAGACCCCTGTAATCACAATGCTCCATGACCAGTGTCATCACAATACTCCATGAAATTTTTCAACCCAATGCTCCATGACCCTTGTCATCACAATGATGCATGCCCTTGTCATCCCAATGCTCCATGACCCCTGTATTCACAATGCTCCTTGACGCTTGTCATCACTGTGCTCCATGACATATGTCATCACAATGCTCCATGCCTTTGTCAGCAAAATGCTACATGACCTTGTCATTACAATGCTCTATGCGCTTGTCATCACAATACTCCTTTACCATTGTCATCACAATCCACCGTGAACCTTGGGATCACATTGCTTCATGCACTCGTCATCACAATGCTCCATGAAATATTGAAATCAAAATGATCCATGACCTCTGTCATCAAAATGCTCAAATCCCTTGTGATCACAATGTTCCATAACACTTTTCATCACCACGATCCATGAGGCCTGTCATCACAATACTCCATGCCCTTTTCATCACAATGCTCCATGCCATTGTCATCAAAATACTCCATAAGCTTGTCTTCAGAATGTTCCATGACCCTTGTCATCACAAATCTCCATGCACTTGTCAGCACAATGCTCCCTGACCCTTGTCATCACAATGCTCCAAGCCATTGTCATCACAATGCTCAATTATCTTTGACAGCAGAATCCTACATGACAATTGGCATCACAATGCTCCATGCCCTTGTCATCACAATGCCCCATTCCAACTGTAATCACAATAATCCATGAAACTAAATAGACCACTGTTCCATGCCCTTGTCATCACAATGCTCCATGCCCTTTTTATCACAATGCTCCATGACTCCTGTCATCACAATGCTCCTTGACTCCAGTCATCACAATGCTTTATGAACTTTGTCATCACAATTGTCCATGTCCTCGTCATCAACAGTCTCTGTGACCTTTTTAACCACAATGCTCCATGAAATTTTCATCACAATGCTCTTTGACCCTTGTCATCAAAATGCTCTATGCCTTTCTCAGCACAAGTCTCCATGACACATGTCATCACAATGCACCATGCGCTTGTCATCACAATGCTCCACAAATTTGTCATCACAATGCTCCATAACACTTGTCATCACAATGTTCCATGCCCTTCTCATCAAAATGCTCCATTACACCTGTCATAACAATGCACCATGACCCTTGCCATCACAATGTTCCACAGCCTAGTCATCACAAGGTTCCATGACACTGGTCATCACAATGCTCAAGACCCCTGAAATCACAAAGCTCCATTCCCTTGTCATCACAAAGCTCCATGACCCATGTCATCAGAATGTTCCATGGCCTTCTCATCACAATGCTCCATGCCCTTGTCAACACAATGCTCCAAGACCAATGTAATCAAAATGCTCCATGCCCCTTTTCATCTCAATGCTCCATGAACCCTGTCATCACCATGCACCATGCCCATCATCATAATGCTTCAGGCTCTTGTCATCACAATGAAATCAAAATTCTCCATGACCTCTGTCATCATAATTCTCCAAACCCTTGTGATAACAATGTTCCATAACACTTATCATCACAACACCCCATGACGCTCATCATCACAATTATCCATGGTATTCTCATCACAATGCTCCATGATCTTTGTCATCACAATGCTCAATACACTTGTCATCACAATGCTCCCTGACACTTGTCGTCAGTATGCTCCTTGAACCCTGTCATGAAAAGGCTCCATGCTTTTTTCATAACAATGATCCATGCCCTTTTCATCACAATGTTCCAAGATCCCTGTAATCACAAATGCTCCATGCCCTTGTCATCACAAAACTCCATGACGCATGTCATCAGAATGCTCCATGGCCTTCTCATCATAATGCTCCATGCCCTAGTCATCACAATGCTCCAAGACCACTGTAATCACAATGCTCCATTCCCGTTTTCATCAGAATGCTCCATGAGACTTGTCATCACAATTCTCCATGGTCTTCTCATCACAATGCTCCAGGACCTTGTCATCACCATGCTCCATTCCGTTGTCATCACAATGCTCCATGACACATGTCAGCACAATGTTCCATGCCTTTGTCCGCAAAATGCTACATGACCTTGTCATTACAATGCTCTATGCGCTTGTCATCACAATACTCGTTTTCCATTGTCATCACAATCCTCCATGACCTTGGGATCACATTGCTTCATGCCCTTGTCATCACAATGCTCCATGCTCCTTGAAATCAAAATGATCCATGACCTCTGTCATCACAATGCTCCAAACACTTGTGATCACAGTGTTCCAAATACTTGTCATCACAATGCTCCATGATGCCTGTCATCACAATTCTCCATGCCATTTTCATCACAATGCTCCATGACCTTTGTCATCACAATTCTCAATACACTTGTCATCACAATGCTCACTGACACTTGTCATCAGAATGCTCCTTGAACCCTGTCATGAAAAGGCTCCATGCATTTTTCATCGCAATGCCTCATGCCGTTTTCATCACAATGCTCCATGCCATTGTCATCAAAATACTCCACAAGCTTGTCATCAGAATTCTCCATGACCCTTGTCATCACAATTCTCCATGCACTTGTCAGCACAATGCTCCCTGACCCTTGTCATCACTATGCTCCAAGCCATTGTCATCACAATGCTCCATTACTTTTGTCATCAGAATCCTCCATGACACTTGGCAACACAATGCTCCATGCCATTGTCATCACAATGGGACATTACACATGTCATCACAATGCTCCCTGACACCTGTCTTCACAATACTGCATGACCTGGTCATCACAATGCTCCATGCCCTAGTCATTACAATGTGCCATTCCAACTGTCATCGCAATAATCCATGAAACTTATTAGACCATTGTTCCATGCCCTTGTCATCACAATGCTCCATGCCGTTGTTATCACAATGCTCCATGACCCCTGTCATCACAGTGCTCCGTTATTCCAGTCATCACAATGCTTCATGACTTTTGTCATCACATTGGTCCATGCCCTCGTCATCAACAGTCTCTGTGACCTTTTTAACCACAGTGCTCCATGAAATTTCATCACAATATTCTTTGACCCTTGTCCTCACAATGCTCCATGTGCTTCACAGCACAATGCTCCATGACACATGTCATCACAATGCCCTTGTCATCACAGGGCTCCACAATCTTGTCATCACAATGCTCCTTAAAATTTTCCATCACAGTTCTCCATGCACTTCTCATCAAAATGCTCTCTCACCACTGATATCACAATGGTACATCACTGTTTGTCACAAGACTCCCTCACCCCTGTCATCACAATGTTCCATGACTCCTGTCATCACAATGCTACATGCACTTATCATCACAATGTTCGATGACCCCTGACATCACAATGTTCCATAACACATGTCATCAAAATGTTCCATGACACTTTTCATCAAATTGCTCCATGACCCTGTCATCAGAATGCTCCCTGCCCTTCTCATCACAATGCACAACACCGTTGCCATCAAAATGCTCCATGACCTTTGTCATCACAAAGATCCATGACCCTTGGCATCACAATGCTCCATGTCATTGTCATCAAAGTGCTCCATGAACGCTCTCATCCCATTGCTCCATGCCCATGTCTTCACAAAGCTCCATGACACATGTCATCAGAATGCTCCATGGCCTTCTCATCTCAATGCTCCATGCCCTTGCCATCACAATGCTCCATTACACCAGTCATAACAATGCTCCATGAACCCTGCCATCCCGATGTTCCACAGCCTTGTCATCACAAAGCTCCATGAACCTTCTCATCACAGTGCTCCAAGATCCCTGTAATCACAGTGCTCTATGCCACTTTTCATCACAATGATCCATGAACCCTGTCATCAAAATGCACCATGCCCATCATCATAATGCTTCATGCTATTGTCATCAAAATGAAATCAAAATGCTCCATGACCTCTGTCATAACAATGCTCCAAACACTTGTGATCAAAATATTCCAAAACACTTGTCATCACAATGCCCCATGACGCTCGTCTTCACAATTATATATGGTCTTCTCATCATAATGCTCCATGATCTTCGTCATCACAATTCTCAAATACACTTGTCATCACAATGCTCCCTGACAATTGTCGTCAATATGCTCCTTGAACCCTCTCATGAATAGGCTCCATGCCATTTTCATCACAATGATCCATGCCATTTTCATCACAATGCTCCAAGACCCATGTAATCACAATGCTCCATGCCCTTGTCATCACAAAGCTCCAAGTCTTTGTCAGAACAATGCTCAATGACCAATGTCATCACAATGTGCCATGCGCATTTCATCACAACGGTCCACAATATTTTCATTGGTAGGCTCCATAAACCTTGTAACAACAATGGTCCATGCACTTCTCATCAAAATGCTCTATCACCAGAGATATCATAATGTTCCATCACTAATCATCACAATACTCCCTCACCCCTGTAATCACAATGTTCCAGGACCCTGGCATCACAATGCTACATGCCCTTATCATCACAATGTTCCATGACCACTGACATCAGAATATTCCATAACTCCTGTCATCAAAATGCTCCATGACCCTTTTCATTCCAAAGCTCCAAGACCCCTGACATCACAATGTTCTATATACCCTGCCATCAAAATGTTCCGTTACACATTTTATCAAATTGCTGCATGACCTGGTCATCAAAATGCTCCCTGCACTTCTCATCACAATGCACCATGCACTTGTCATCAAAATGATCCATGACTTGTCATCACAAAGCTCCATGCCATTTGGCATCACAATGCTCCATGTCTTTGTCATCACAATGCTCCATGAACCCTCTCATCATATTGCTCAATGCCCTTGTCATTGCAAAGCTCCATGACACTTGTCATCACAATGCTCGATGACCTTCTCATCACAATGCTCCATGCCCTTGTCATTACAATCCTGCATGACCCAGGTATCAGAGTGTTCCGTGCCCTTGTCATCACAGTGCTCCATGCCCACTCTCATTACAATAATCCATGAAACATTTCAGACCAATGTTCCATGCCCTTCTCATCAAAATGCTACATTAAACCTGTCATAATAATGCACCATGACCCTTGCCATCACAATGTTCCACGGCCGAGTCATCACAAGGTTCCATGACACTTGTCTTCACAATGCTCCAGACCCCTGAAATCACAATGCTCCATGCCCTTGTCATCACAATGCTCCATGACGCATGTCATCAGAATGTTCTATGGCCTTCACATCACAATGCTCCATGCCCTTGTCATCCCAATGTTCCAAGACCCTTGTAATCACAATGCACCATGCCCCTTTTCATCTCAATGCTCCATGAACCCTGTCATCAAAATGCACCATGCCCATCATCATAATGCTTCAGGCTATTGTCATCACAATGAAATCAATATTCTCCATGACCTCTGTCATCATAATGATCCAAACATTTCTGATCTCAATGTTCCATAACTCTTATCACCACAACGCCCCATGACGCTCATCATCACAATTATCCATGGACTTCTCATCCCTATGCTCCATGATCATTGTCATCACAATGCTCAATACTCTTGTCATCACAATGCTCCCTGACAATTGTCGTCAGTATGCTCCTTGAACCCTGTTATGACAAGGTTCCATGCCTTTTTCATAACAGTTATCTATGCGCTTTTCTTCAAAATTCTCCAAGATCACTGTAATCACAAATGTTCCATGCCCGTGTCATCACAATGTTCCAAGACCCCTGTAATCACAATGCTCCATGCCCTTTTCATCAAAAAACTCCATAAGGCATGTCATCAGAATGCTCCATGTCCTTCTCATCACAATGCTCCATGCCCTAGTGATCACAATGCTACAAGACCCCTGTAATCACAATGCTCCATGCCCCTTTTCATCAGAATGCTCCATGAGACTTATCATCACAAGTCTCCATGGTCTTCTCATCACCATGCTCCAGGACCTTGTCATCACCATGCTCCATTCCCTTGTCATCACAATGCTCCATGACCCCTGTCATCACAATAATCCATGAATATTTTCAGCCCAGTGCTCCACGACCTACTCATCACAAGGCTCCATGGCCAATATCATCACAATGCTCCATGACCACTGTCATCACAACACTCCATGACACCCGACAACACAATGATCCGGGACTCTTGTGATCACAATGCTCCATTCCCTGGTCATCACAATGTTCCATGACCCCTGTCATCACAACACTCCATGAACATTTTCAGCCCAGTGCTCCAGGACCCTTGTCATCACAATGATCCATGCCCTTGTCATCCCAATCCTCCATGACCACTGTATTCACAATGCTCCATGACGCTTGTCATCACAGTGCTCCATGACACATGCCATCACAATGCTCCATGCCTTTGTCAGCAGAATGCTACATGACCTTGTCATTACAATGCTCTATGCGCTTGTCATCACAATACTCCATTTCCATTGTCATCACAATCCTCCATGAACCTTGGGATCACATTGCTTCATGCCCTTGTCATCACAATGCTCCAAGCTCCTTGAAATCAAAATGATCCATGACCTCTCTCATCACATTGCTCCAAACCCTTGTGATCACAGTGTTCCATAACACTTGTCATCACAATGCTCCATGATGCCTGTCATCACAATACTCCATGCCCTTTTCATCACAATGCTCCATGACCTTTGTCATCACAATTCTCAATACACTTGTCATCACAATGCTCCATGCGCTTGTCAGCACAATGCTCCATGAAACATGTCATCACAATGCACCATGCTATTGTCATGACAATGCCCCTTAAAATATGTCATCACAATGCTCCATGCACTTCTCATCCAAATGCTCTCTCACCACTGATATCACAATGCTACATCACTATTTGTCACAATACTCCCTCACCCCTTTCATCACAATGTTCCATGACTCCTGTCAACACAATGCTACATGTACTTATCATCACAATGTTCGATGACCGGTGACATCACAATGTTCCATAACACCTGTCATCAAAATGTTCCATGACACTTCATCAAATTGCTCCATGGCCCTGTCATCAGAATGCTCCCTGCCTTTCTCATCACAATGCACCACGCACTTGCCATCAAAATGCTCCATGAACTTGTCATCACAAAGATCCTTGACCCTTGGCATCACATTGCTCCATGCCCTTTTCTTCAAAAAGCTCCATGACACATGTCATCAGATTGCTCCATGGCCGTCTCATCACAATGCTCCATGCCCTTGCCATCACAATGCTCCATTACCACTGTCATAAAAATGCTCCATGACCCCTGCCATCACGATGTTCCATGGCCTTGTCATCACAAAGCTCCATGACCCTTCTCATCACAATGCTCCAAGAACCCTTTAATCAAAATGCTCTATGTCACTTTTCATCTCATTGATCCATGAACCCTGTCATCACAATGCACCATGCCCATCATCATAATGCTTCTTGCTATTGTCATCACAATGAAATCAAAATGTTCCATGACCTCTGTCATAACAATGTTCCAAACCCTTGTGATCACAATATTCCAAAACATTTGTCATCACAATGCCCCATGACGCTCGTCAACACAATTATCAATGGCCTTCTCATCACAATGCCCCATGACCTTTGTCATCACAATGCTCAATACACTTGTCCTCAAAATGCTCCCTGACAATTGTTGTCTGTATGCTACTTGAACCATGTCATGACAAGGCTCCATGCCTTTTTCATCACAATGACCCATGCCCTTGTCATCACAATGTTCCAAGACCCATGTAATCACAATGATCCATGCCTTGTCATCACAAAGCTCAATGACGCATGCCATCAGAATGCTCCTTGGTTTCTCCTCACAATGCTCAATGCCCTTGTCATCACAATGTTCCAAGACCCCGGTAATCACAATGCTCCATGCCCCTTTTCATCAGTATGCTCCATGAGACTTGTCATCACAAGGCTCCATGCTTTGTCATCACAATGCTCCAGGATCTTGTCATCACAATGCTTCTCGACCTTGTCATGGAAATTTTCAATTGCCCTTGTCATCATAATGCTCAAAGCCTTAATCATCACAAATCTCTATTATATTTGTCATCACAATTCTCCATTACATTTGGCATCATAATGCTCCATGTCATTGCCATCGCAATGGACCATGACATATGTCATCACAATGCTCCCTGACACCTGTCTTCATAATACTCCATGACCTTCTCATCACAATGCTCCATGCCCTTGTCATCACAATGCACCATGCCCACTGTCATCACAATAATCTATGAAACTTGGCAGACCAATGTTCCATGCCCCTGTCATCACAATGCTACATGCCCTTGTCATCACAATGCTCATTGACCCCTGTCATCACAATGCTCCGTGACTCCAGTCATCATAATGTTTCATAACGTTTGTCATCACAATGGTCCATGCTTGCGTCATCACAAGGCTCTGTGACTTTTGTAACCACAATGCTCCATGAACATTTCATCACAATTCTCTGTGACACTTGTCATCACAATGCTCCATGTCTTTGTCAGAACAATGCACAATGACCATTGTCATCACAATGTGCCATGCACATTTCATTACAATGGTCCACAAGCTTCTCATTGTAATGTTCCATAAACCTTGTAATCACAATGCTCCATGCACTTCTCATCAAAATGCTCTCTCACCAGAGATATCACAATGTTCCATCACTAGTCATCACAATACTCCCTCACCTCTGTAATCACAATGTTCCATGACACTGTCATCACAAAGCTACATCCCCTTATCATCACAATGTTCCATGACCGCTGACATCACAATGTTCCATAACCACTGTCATCAAAATGCTCCATGACACTTTTCATCCCAAAGCTCCAAGAACCCTGACATCACAATGTTCTATAACCCCTGCCATCAAAATGTTCCATTACACATTTTATCAAATTGCTGCATGACCTGGTCATCAAAATGTTCCCTTCCCTTCTCATCACAATGCACCATGCCCTTGTCATCAAAATGCTCCATGACTTGTCATCACAAATCTCCATGACCCTTGGCATCACAATGCTCCATGTCATTGTCAGCAGAATGCTCCATGAACCCTCTCATCATATTGCTCCATTCCCTTGTCATCACAAAGCTCCATGACACTTGTCATCACAATGCTCGATGCCCTTCTCATCACAATGCTCCATGCCCTTGTCAGTGCAATCCTGCATGACCCATGTATCAAAGTGTTCCGTGCCCTTGTCATCACAATGCTCCATGCCCACTCTCATCACAATAATCCATGAAACATTTCAGACCAATGTTCCATGCCCTTCTCATCAAAAGGCTCCATTACACCTTTCATAACAATACACCATGACCCTTGCCATCACAATGTTTCAGGGCCTAGTCTTCACAAGATTCCATGACACTTGTCATCACAATGATCCAGACCTCTGAAATCACAATGCTCCATGCCCCTGTAATCACAAAGCTCCATGATGCATGTCATCAATATGTTCCATGGCCTTCTCATCACAATGCTCCATGCCCTTGTCATCACAATGCTCCAAGACCCTTGTAATCACAATGGTCCATGCCCCTTTTCATCTCAATGCTCTATGAACCCTGTCATCACAATGCACCATGACCATTATCATAATGCTTCAGGCTATTGTCATCACAATGAAATCAGTATTCTCCATGACCTCTGTCATCATAATGCTCCAAACCCTTGTGATCACTATGTTCCATAAACCTTATCATCACAACACCCCATGACGCTCATCATCACAATTATCCATGGTCTTCTCATCACAATGCTCCATGATCTTTGTCATCACAATGCTCAATACACTTGTCATCACAATGCTCCGTGACACTTGTCGTCAGTATGCCCCTTGAATCCTGTCATGACAAGGCTTCATGCCTTTTTCATCACAATAATCCATGCACTTTTCATCACAATGTTCCAAGATCCCTGTAATCACAAATGCTCCATGCCCTTGTCATCACAAAACTCCATGATGCATATCATCAGAATGCTCCATGGCCTTCTCCTCACAATGGTCCATGCCCTAGTCATCACAATGCTCCAAGAGCCCTGTAATCACAATGCTCCATGTCCCTTTGCATCAGAATGCTCCATGAGACTTTTCATCACAAGTCTCCATGGTCTTCTCATCACAATGCTCCAGGACCTTGTCATCACCATGCTCCATTCCCATGTCATCACAATGCTCCATGACCCCTGTCATCACAATAATCCATGAATATTTTCAGCCCAATGCTCCACGACCTACACATCACAATGCTCCATGGCCAATATCATCACAATGCTCCATGACCACTGTCATCACAACACTCCATGACACCTGACAAGACAATGATCCGGGACTCTTGTCATCACAATGCTCCATTCCCTAGTCATCACAATGCTCCATGAACCCTGTCATCACAACACTCCATGAACATTTTCAGCCCAGTGCTCCATGACCCTTGTCATCACAATGATACATGCCCTTGTCATCCCAATGCTCCATGACCCCTGTATTCACAATGCTCCGTGACGTTTGTCATCACAGTGCTCCATGACACCTGTCATCACAATGCTCCATGCCTTTGTCAGCAAAATGCTACATGACCTTGTCATTACAATGCTCTATGTGCTTGTCATTACAATACTCCATTTCCATTGCCATCACAATCCTCCATGAACCTTGGGATCACATTGCTTCATGTGCTTATCATCAAAATGCTCCATGGTCCTTGAAATCAAAATAATCCCTGACCTCTGTCATCACAATGCTCCAAATCCTTGTGATCACAATGTTCCATAACACTTATCATCACAACGCTCCATGATGCCTGTCATCACAATACTCCATGCCCTTTTCATCACAATGCTCCATGACCTGTGTCATCACAATTCTCAAAACACTTGTCATCACAATGCTCCCTGACACTTGTCATCAGAATGCTCCTTGAACCCTGTCACGAAAAGCCTCTATGCTTTTTTCATCACAATGTCCCAGGCCGTTTTCATCACAATGCTCCATGTCATTGTCATCAAAATACTCCCCAATCTTGTCATCAGAATGCTCCATGACCCTTGTCATCAGAATTCTCCATGCACTTGGCAGCAAAATGCTCCCTGACACTTGTCATCACAATGCTCCAAGCCATTGTCATCACAATGCTCCATGAACTTTGTCATCAGAGTCCTCCATGACACTTGGCATCAAAATGCTCCATGCCATTGTCATCACAATGGGCCATTACATATGCATTCACAATGCTCCCTGACACCTGTCTTCACAATACTGCATGACTTGGTCTTCACAATGCTCCATGCCCTTGTCATCACAATGCGCCATTCCGACGGTCATCGCAATAATCGATGAAACTTATTAGACCAATGTTCCATGCCCTTGTCATCACAATGTTCCATGCCTTTGTTATCACAATTCTCCATGACCCCTGTCATCACAATGTACCATGACTCCAGTTATCACAATGCTTCATGACATTTGTCATCACAATGGTCCATGCCCTCGTCATCAACAGTCCCTGTGACCATTTTAACCACAATTCTCCATGAACTTTTCATCAGAATGCTCTTTGACCCTTGTCATCACAATGCTCTATGCCTTTTTCAGCACAATGCTCCATGACCCTTGTCATCACAATGCTCCATGCGCTTGTCAGCACAATGCTCCATGACACATGTCATCACAGTGCACCATGCGATTGTCATCACAGTGCTCCACAATCTTGTCATCACAATGTTCCATAAAATTTGTCATCACAATGCTCCATGAACTTCTCATCAAAATGCTCTCTCAACACTGATATCACAATGCTACATCACTATTTGTCACAATACTCCCTCACCCCTGTCATCACAATGTTCCATAACTCCTGTCAGCACAATTCTACATGCACTTATCATCACAATGTTTGATGACCCCTGACATCAAAATGTTCCATAACCCCTGTCATCAAAATGTTCCATGACACTTTTCATCAAATTGCTCTATGGCCCTGTCATCACAATGCTCCCTGCCCTTCTCATCACAATGCACAATGACCTTGCCATCAAAATGCTCCATGACCTTTGTCATCTCAATGATCCATGAACCCTGTCATCACAGTGCACCATGCCCATCATCATAATGATTCATGCTATTGTCATCACAATGAAATCAAAATGCTCCATCTCCTCTGTCATAACAATGCTCCAAACCCTTGTGATCACAATATTCCATAACACTTGTCATCACAATGCCCCATGATGCTCGTCATCACAATTATCAATGGTCTTCCCATCACAATGCTCCATGACCTTCGTTATCACAATGCTCAATACACTTGTCATCAAAATGCTCCCTGACACTTGTTGTCTGTATGCTCCTTGAACCCTTTCATGACAAGTCTCCAAGCTTTTTTCCTCACAATTATCCATGCCATTTTCATCACAATGCTCCAAGAACCATATAATAACAATGCTCCATGCCCTTGTCATCACAAAGCTCAATGACGCACGCCATCAAAATGCTCCTTGGTCTTCTCCTCACAATGCTCAATGCCCTTGTCATCACAGTGTTCCAAGACCCCTGTAATCACAATGTTCCATGCCCCTTTACATCAGTATGCTCCATGAGAATTGTGATCACAAGGCTCCATGGTTTTGTCATCACAATGTTCCAGGACCTTGTCATCACAATGCTTCACGACATTGTCATGAAAATTTTCAATGGTCCTTGTCATCATAATGCTCCAAGCCCTAACCATCACAATGCTCCATTATGTTTGTCATCACAATCTTCCATTACATTTGGCATCACAATGCTCCATGCCATTGTCATCGCAATTGACCATGACATATGTCATCACAATGCTCCCTGACACCTGTCTTCACAATAATCCATGACCTTCTCATCACAATGCTCCATGCCCTTGTCATCACAATGCACCATGCCCACTGTCATCACAATAAACTATGAAACTTGTCAGACCAATGCTCCATGCCCCTGTCAACACAAGGCTCCATGCCCTTGTCATCACAATGTTCCATGACACCTGTCATCACAATGCTCCATGTCGCCAGTAATCTCAGTGCTTCATAAAGTTTGTCATCACAATGGTCCAGGCCCGTGTCATCACAAGGCTCTGTGACCTTTGTAACAACAATGCTCCATGAACTTTTCATCACAATTATCTGTGACCCTTGTCATCACAGTGCTACATGTCTTTGTCAGAACAATGCTCCATGAAAATTTTCATCACAATGTGCCACACGCATTTCATCACAAATGTCCACAACCTTGTCATTGCAATGCTCCATAAACCTTGTAATCACAATGCTCCACACACTTCTCATCAAAATTCTCTATCACCAGAGATATCACAATGTTCCATCAGTAGTCATCACAATACCCCCTCACCCCTGTAATCACAATGTTCCATGACCCTGTCATCACACTGGTACATCCCGTTATCATCATAATGTTGCATGACCCCTGACATCACAATGTTCCATAACCCCTGTCATCAAAATGCTCCATGACCCTTTTCATCCCAAAGCTCCAAGACCCCTGACATCACAATGTTCTATAACACCTGCCATCAAAATGTTCCATTACACTTTTTATCAAATTGCGGCATGACCCGGTCATCAAAATGCTCCCTGCCTTTCTCATCACAATGCACCACACCCTTATCATCAAAATGCTCCATGAGTTGTCATCACAAAGCTCCATGACCCTGGGCATCACAATGCTCCATGTCATTGTCATCACAATGCTCCATGAGCCCTCTCATCATATTGCCCCATTCCCTTGTCATCACAAAGCTCCATGACACTTGTCATCACAATGCTCAATGCCCTTCTCATCACAATGCTCCATGTCCTTGTCATTGCAATCCTGCATGACCCATGTATCACAGTGTTCCGTGCCCTAGTTCTCACAATGCTCCATGCCCACTCTCATCACAATAATCCATGAAATATTTCAGACCAATGTTCCATGCCCTTCTCATCAAAATGCTCCATTACACCTTTCATAACAATGCTCCATGACCCCGCCATCACAGTGTTCCAGGGCCTAGTCATCACAAGGTTCCATGACATTTGTCATCACAATGCTCAAGACACCTGAAATCACCATGCTCCATGCCCATGTCATCACAGAGCTCCATGACACATGTCGTCAGAATGTTCCATGGCCTTCTCATCACAATGCTCCATGCCCTTGTCATTACAATGCTCCAAGACACTTGTAATCACAATGCTCCATGTCCCTTTTCATCTCAATGCTCCATGAACCCTGTCATCACAATACACCATGTCCATCATCATAATGCTTCAGGCTATCATCATCACAATGAAATCAATATTCTCCATGACCTTTGTCACCATAATGCTCTAAACCCTTGTGATCATAATGTTCCATAACACTTATCATCACAACACCCCATGACGCTCATCATCACACTTACCCATGGTCTTCTCATCACAATGCACCATGACTTTTGTCATCACAATCCTCAATACAATTGTCACCGCTATGCTCCCTGACACTTGTCGTCAGTATGCTCCTTGAACCCTATCATGACAAGGCTCCATGCCATTTTCATCACAATGATCCATACCCATTTCATCACAATGCTCCAAGATCCATGTAATCACAATGCTCCATGCACGTGTCCTCACAAATCTCCAAGACGCATGTCATCAGAATCCTCCATGGCCTTCTCATCACAATGTTCCATGCCCTATTCATCACAATGCTCCATGACCCTTGTCATCACAACACTCCATGAATATTTTCAGCCCAGTGCTCCATGACCCTTGTCATCAAACTAATCCATGCCCCTGTCATCCCAATGCTCCATGACCCCTGTATTCACAATGCTCCGTGAAGCTTGTCATCACAGTGCTCCAGGACACATGTCATCACAATGCTCCATGCCTTTTTCAGCAAAATGCTACATGACCTTTTCATTACAATGCTCTGTGCGCTTGTCATCACAATACTCCATTTCCATTGTCATCACAATCCTCCAGGAACCTTGGCATCACATTGCTTCATGCCCTTGTCATCACAATGCTCCATGCTCCTTGAAATCAAAATGATCCATGACTTCTGTAATCACAGTGCTCCAAACCCTTGTGATCACAATGTTCCATAACACTTTTCATCACAAAGCTCCATGACGCCTGTCATCACAATATTCCATGCCCTTTTCATCACAATGCTCCATGACCTTTGTCATCACAATTATCAATATACATGTCATCACAATGCTCCCTGACACTTGTCATCAGAATGCTCCTTGAACCCTGTCACGAAAAGGCTCCATGCCTTTTTCATCATAATGCCCCATGCCGTTTTCATCACAATGCTCCATGCCTTTGTCATCAAAATACTCCACAAGCTTGTCATCAGAATGCTCCATGACCCTTGTCATCAAAATTCTCCATGCAATTGTCAGCACAATGCTCCCTGACACTTGTCATCATAATGCTCCAAGCCATTGTCATCACAATGCTCCATTACCATTGTCATCAGAATCCTCCATGACAATTGGCATCAAAATGCTCCATGCCATTGTCATCAAAATGGGCCATTACATATATCATCACAATGCTCCCAGACACCTGTCTTCACAATACTGCATGACCTGGTCCTCACAATGCTCCATGCCCTTGTCATCACAATTCGCCATTCCAAATGTCATCTCAAAAATCCATGAAACTTATTAGACCAATGTTCCATGCCCTTGTCATCACAATGCTCCATGCCATTGTCATCACAATGCTCCATGATCCCTGTCATCACAATGCTCCGTGACTCCAATCATCACAACGCTTCATGACCTTTGTCCTCATAATGGTCCATGCCCTTGTCATCAACCGTCTCTGTGACCTTTTTAACCACAATGCTCCATGAACTTTTCATCACAATGCTCTTTGACCCTTGTCATCACAATGCTCTATGCCTTTCTCCGCACAGTGCTCCATGACACATGTCATCACAATGTTCCATGACCCATGTCATCACAATGCTCCGTGACTCCGGTCATCACAATGCTTCATAATGTTTTTTATCACAACAGTCCATGCCCGCATCATCACAAGGCTCTGTGTCCTTTGTACCCACAATGCTCCATGAACTTTCATCCCAATGCTATGTGACCCTTGTCATCCCAATGCTCCATGCCTTTGTCAGAACAATGCTACATGACCCTTGTCATCACAATGTGCCATGCGCTTTGCATCACAATGATCCACAACCTTGTCATCGCTATGGTCCATAAACTTTGTAATCACAATGCTCCATGCACTTCTCATACAAACGCTCCCTCACCTGAGATATCACCATGTTCCATCACTAGTTATCACAATCCTCCCTCACCCCTGTAATCACAGTGTTCCATGACCACTGTCATCACAATGCTACATCCCCTTTTCAACACAATGTTCCATGACCCCTGACATCACAATGTTCCATAACCACTGTCATCAAAATGCTCCATGACCCCTCTCATCACAATGCTACATCCCCTTATCAACACAATGTTCCATGACCCCTGACATCACAATGTTCCATAACCCCTGTCATCAAAATGCTCCATGACACTTTTCATCCCAAAGCTCCATGCCCATGGCATCACAATGTTCTATAACCCCTGTCATCAAAATATTCCATTACACTTTTCATCAAATTGCTCAATGGCCTGTCATCAAAATTCTCCCTGCCCTTCTCATCACAATGCACCACACCCTTGTCATCAAAATGCTCCATGACATTTGTCATCACAATGCTCCATGACCCTTGGCATCACAATGCTCCATGTCATTGCCATCACAATGCTCCATGAACCCTCTCATCACATTTCCCCATGCCCTTGTCATCACAAAGCTCTATGACACTTGTCATCACAATGCTCGATGCCCTTCTCTTCACAATGCTCCATGCCTTGTCATTACAATCCTCCATGACCCAAGTATCACAGTGTACCATCCCCTTGTCATCTCAATGCTCCATGCCCACTCTCATCACAATAATCCATGAAATATTTCAGACCAATGGTCAATGCCATTCTCATCACAATTCTCCATTACCTCTCTCATAACAATGCTCCATGACCCCTGCCATCACAGTGTTCCACGGCATTGTCATCACAATGCTCCATGCCCTTGTCATCACAAGAATCCATGACGCATGTCATCAGAATGTTCCATGGCTTTCTCCTCACAATGCTCCATGCCCTTGTCATCACAATGCTCCAAGACCCCTGTAATCACAATGCTCCATGCCCCTTTTCATCAGAATGCTCCATGAGACTTGTCATCACAAGTCTCCATGGTCATCTCATCACAATGCTCCAGGACTTTGTCATCACCATGCTCCTTTCCCTTGTTATCACAATGCTCCATGACCCATATCATCACAATATTCCATGAACATTTTCAGCCCAATGCTCCATGACCTTCTCATCACAATGCTCCATGACCAATATCATCACAATGCTCCATGACCCCTGTCATCACAAGACTCCATTAACTTTTTCAGCCCAATGCTCCATGACCCATGTCATCACAATGATACTTGCACTTGTCATCCCAATGCTCCATGACCCGTGTATTCACAGTGCTCCGTGATGCTTGTCATCACTGTGCTCCATGACACATGTCATCACAGTGCTCCATGCCTTTGTCAGCAAAATGCTATATGACCTTGGCATTACAATGCTCTATGCACTTGTCATCACAATACTCCTTTATCATTGTCATCACAATCCTCCATGAAACTTGGGATCACATTGCTTAATGCCCTTGTCATCACAATGCTCCCTGCTCCTTGAAATAAAAATGATCCATGACCTCTGTCATCACAATGCTCCAAACCATTGTGATCACAGTGTTCCGTAACACTTGTCATCACAAAGCTCCATGATGCCTGTCATCACAATACTCCATGCCCTTTTCTTCACAATGCTCCATGACCTATGTCATCACAATTCTTAATACACTTGTCATCACAATGCTCCCTGACATTGTCGTCAGAGTGCTCCTTGAACCCAGTCACAAAAGGCTCCATTCCTTTTTCATCACAATGCCCCATGCCATTTTCCTCACAATGCTCCATGCCATTGTCATCAAAATACTCCACAAGCTTGTCATCAGAATGCTCCATGACCCTTGTCATCACAATTCTCCATGCACTTGTGAACACAATGCTCCCTGACCCTTGTCATCACAATGCTCCAAACCCTTGTCATCACAAAGCTCCATTACCTTTGTCATCAGAATCCTCCATGACACTTGGCATCACAATGCTCCATGCCATTGTCATCACATTGGGCCATGACATATGTCATCACAATGCTCCCTGACACCTGTCTTCACAATACTGCATGCCCTTGTCATCACAATGTTCCATGCCCTTGTATCACGATGTTCCAAGTCCCCTGTAATCAGAATGCTCCACGCCCCTTTTCATCAGTATGCTCCTTGAGACTTGTCATCACAAGCCTCCATGGTTTTCTCATCACAATGCTCCAGGACTTGTCATCACAATGCTTCACGACATTGTCATGAAAATTCTCAATGGCCCATGTCAACATAATGCTCCAAGCCCTAGTCATCACAATGCTCCATTATATTTGTCATCACA